>NC_143437.1:106269375-106570312 GCF_987193195.1 Phasianus colchicus | reverse complement strand
GCCTCTGTGTGAAAAAATTCCTCCTAATGAAGGCTTAGCTCTGTTTATACCAGGCACCACAGAGCCACACAGATTCCTGAGGTAGCTGTGAATGACTTGGGTATCCACACTGCAGCATCATGCGGAGATATTAGCTTACATCCCAGAAGGAATACGGTCACATTAGTGTGGCTCTGTGCCCGGGCTAATTAGATGATGTTTCCCCAGTTGCCAGAAATCAAGAAGTGAATCATACATCTGCCAGCATCCAACCTTCTTCTGAAAGCACTGACTGGAACTATTCTGAACCTCAGTTATGTGAGGATGTAAAGTGAATACAAAGATATTATTATTATTATTTTGTTTTAAAACCAGAAGGAATCCTAAGTTCATTTACCACAACTACTACATTATGCCCAGTACTCATACTTCAGCCAAACTAATGCAATGGAGCTCTCTAGAGACCAAGCTATTGCATCTGTGCCACATGCAGTGACCAACCAAATACAGTCAAAGGCAAGACTACAGCAGTGGCAGAGAATTGGTTAGGTGGTAGTTTCCCTGAGTATATCAACAGAGATCCATTCCTCGTGCTGCTCTGGAAGGCTAGGTTCCTAGCTCTGGCAATTGGGATGAATCCCATCCTATGAGTAAAACACAAAGAGGCCAAGTTATGGCCAATCGCTGACAATCCAAATTAAAAAGAACAAAACTAGAACTAACCAGTGGTAGGATGGGGTAAAATTCCTTACTGAAACCTACAAGCAAACCACAAAGGCCCTGAAGCATGATGTGAAGACAAGTATAGTCTCAGAGCGAGTGTTTCAAGGATGGTGCCAGCACATCATTCTGAACACAAATAGAAAGGAAGGGGTTAATCAAGGAGGCACATAAATCAGCACGTCCCAGTACATGCCATTGCCACCACACATAGGCAGAGCTTCTCAGGAACTGAATCGAGCTCCTCTTTCAAACGATAAATGATCTCATTTTGAAGTCTTGAAATGAAGGTGATGGAAAAAGAATCCAATGCTTAATTACACTGCAAAAATATTTCGTTCTGAGGTGGAACTTCTCAAACTTGAATGTCCAGCTATTGGATTTTGTCATGGTCCACCAGTGGTTGGATTGTCAATCTCACAATGATGTTTGACGTTTGAATGTGTCCTTTTTCTGTTCTATAATCCTTGGTAGGTCAACACAGAAACCACATGAAATGTTTCAAAGAAAGGCAACAAAGCAGTGAAGAGTCTGGAGAACAGGCCCTAAGTGTTATGGGGAGTGGATGAGGGCACTTGGATGGTCAGTTCAGAGCAGAGGAGCTCAGGGGAGACCTCATTGCTTTCTCCAACTCCTGAAAGGGGGATGTGGTGAGGTGGGGGTCGGCCTCTGCTCCTGGGTAACAGCACTGGGACAAGAGGTAATGGCTTCAAGCTGGATGAGGAGAGGTTCAGGTTGGATATTAGGAAACATTTCTTCTTAGAGAGTCGTAACACATTGGAACAGGCTGCCCAGGGAGGTGGTGGGGTCACCATCCCTTGAGGTTCAAGAAAAGGGTAGATAGAGCACTTAGGAACACTGGTTTAGGGGGATCCAGGGCTGACACTTGGACTTGATGATCTTAGTGGTCTTTTCCAGCCTTAAACAAATCCATGAGATTTTACTGGCTGCCTCCAGAAAGCATCCTCGCCCTGACTAAGGCTTCCCTTTTCACATAGGCAGGAGGTGCAATAGCAATTTTTTGTCTTTCTGCTGCACTCTGGGCTCAGTGGAAGACACTTAATCCACAAAAGCCCCTGGATCCTTTTCAGAATTACTGACTCTCAGGGTGGTGTCCCATTCTGTAGGTATCATCTGCGCTTTTTGTTACCAGATGTGGTAACAAGTGGCATAATTATGATAGCTGTTAAAATATTGAAATGAGTTACTGCGCGTAATATTTCTGGAAAATGGTAGAAAGCATGATGCTTATTGAGACTATATAAACATGTACAATGTTTTCCCAGCACAGTTTCCCATTTATGTTTGCACAGATGTGTATAAAGTCACCACGAAATCTCTTCCAAGAGAGATAAATCGAAAGGTTTGAAGAAGGCAAATAGCCAGAATGCTCTGCTCAGCATATCAACTCTGACACCTTTTGTTCATTTTTTTTTTTGCTAATCATAAAAAAAATAAAATACTCAGTGCCATTGGAAAACGTGGCAAAAAAAAAAAAATTACAAAGTATAAATTTTCTCAGCAAAAATAGAATGTCCACATTTGAAGCTGCAAAGAAATATGCTTTAAATTAAGGGACAAAAGATAGCATTACAGAAGAAATTGTCATAATCAAAGCTGAGAAAAAAAAAAATTCTATTGTCTGCTGTGTCTCTCTGTGGGAATTTTCCCAGCACAGACAGCTGTAAAGGAGGAGGGGTATTGTGAGTTTCTGTACTCTCATTCTCTCTCTTCCTCTCTTTCTCTGTCAATAAATGTCTGCAATCATATTCTCAAGCTCCAGTGTGATTTCAAGGTTCATCTCTTCCATGCAGCTCAAACACTAATTATCCCAGCTGTAATTAGTAAGATAATTAAATACTGGCTCACTCATCACTCTACCTTGTGTCGGGTCATGATTCTCCCAGAAGACCTTGAGCAGTTTCTCAAAGCTGATGTTTTCTGGCTGATATACCACTCGTACAGCCTCTGTGTGGCCAGTTCTACCTTAAAAGACAAAAATCAGATCCTATTAGTGAAAATTAGCTGCTGCATACCCCTTTTTTTTTAAATATTGAGATTGAAAGCACAATCCTTTGTTTCCCTTTTTATTTTTTTAATGTATTTTTAAAGGCATGAGCTTCTTATATATAACGTTTAATGTAGATACTAGCTGTATGATATCTACAAGTTTGGACAAGGCCATCATGAAATAAACAAGCCAGAGTGAAAATAAGGTAAGACAGTGATGTTTTTACAGATGCTTGTCAAGTTTCAGGAAAGAAAAAAAAAAAAGAATATCTCTTAAATATTTCTACCTGACAATTAGTAAAATATTATCAAGTATTCTAAATAGAATATTAAAATATGAAAGCCATCCAAAAAACCATGAAAAATACAACACTTACAGTGTCCTGACAGTAGGAAGCTGGGCTTCACCAGCAATGAGGTAAGATACAGATGAAATAATTGATGATGAAGACTAAGTTCAAAAGCATGTTTACACAAGACCATACAACAAATTTTAAACTACACTACAACCTCCAACACACTGATCCCAAATGGGCCTCAAAAAGAGTCAGTGAGCTCCTAATTGAACTTGAAAGAGAAAAACACCACCACCGCCCTATTCTCCAGTTAAATCATAACAAGGAAGTAATCAAGCAAAGTAAGCTGGATGGTCAGAATGACTTTTAGGTGGGCATATAATAGGCTACTCATTGAAACTACAGGTTTTCATGTCACTCTCACCAGCATAAATTTCAGCATTACTAAACTGACTTCAACAGAATCATCTGGAAATTCATGCAGTGCAACAACCAGGTGAATCTGGCCCATTGGGAGGTTCTGAATTAGCTGCCACCAAACAAGAAAAATCAGTCTATAAGTAACGGGGGAATGTTCAGTGAAAATACCAATTTGGTACTAAGGGAAATCTGAAAAAAAAAAAAAAAAAAAAAGTAGTGGAAGGAAATGAAAAGGATGCGAGGACATATGAAAGAGGTGTAAGAGGGAAAAGTAAGACAGCATTATATCAGTTAATTGGGGCACATGAAAAGAAGAAAACTTAAATGAGGCACACAGACAGGTGGGCTAGCTATTAAAGGGGATTTAAAAGAGTAGGATTAAATTTAGTCTAGAACACAGGGAAGTAAAAGGGGACCTATCTGGGATACCTGTAATGAAAATTTTGATAAAATCAATTTGGTTCCTGTTCAATGTGTTTGACAATACAGCAAAAATAGGCTCCCTGCTATTAAAAGGCAAAAAAGTACAAGTTATATGTAATCTGTAGCCAAAGCCATGTCATCCTGACCATCGGGACACTGTCCAGGCAAACAATGTCCCCATTCCTCTTTCACAAGCACTGTTCCTATTGAAGTCAACAATATTGAAGTCAACAATTGAAGCAATCCAATATTTGAAGGCAAATTTTGATGGCAGGTAGCTGAAAGGGATCGTACATTTAGTAGGATAAAAATAAAAGTCACAGATAATTGGCTTGATAGTAAAGTGAAATGGTCTTCCCATCGAATGGTGTGAACTGACAACCAGCTTAGGTCAGGGAAGGAATTTATACTAAGTTCCATGTTTTAACATGGATTATCAGGGAAAATAATGTGGGGTTTTTTTGGCTTAGCTGAAGACCAGCTTGGGCTTTTTGTTGTTGCTTGAGATAAAGGAGAGCAAATGGACAACGGTTCATCCAGATTTTGCAAGCCCACTTCATGGAAGTAAAAAAATTCAGGAGTGGCTTCTGACTTTATTATTTTTTTAAGCCAGTGTGAACCATGTGAAAGTTCTTGTCACTCAGGAGCAAATTGCTTGTCTGAGACAAGTAGCTTCAGATCACATGAGAGTTTCTTCAAGAACTTCAAAACAACAGAGGCATTACCTTTCCTCTCAATTGAAGCAGCAATTATATCTTGTCAACACTGTCTGCTCTGACTAATCCAGAAGTTCAAAGAATCAGCTTTCTTCTTTTCCTCTGAATAGGGAAATAACGGCATTACTCTAAGAATGCTATAGCCTGACCTCATGGAAAAAATCCTTTAGATGTGTGGCTAACAGACTCTTAGAACCCAGAGCATATTTAAAATCAATATTCATCCTCACAGAGAAAGCAAGGAGATAATGACTGCCGGTCTTATCAGATTCACCTTTAATTATCCTCAAAGCCTCTCCACAACCCATTGGGTTTTCTTTCCTAATATGGCATGGCTATTTCTACTATGAAGAATCTCAGTCATTTGTGGTGAGCGCTCCCAGCTCCCACCAATTTCCATGGAAACTCTTCCAATCAACTGGGTGAGCAAGAGCAAACAGAGGCAAAAGGCTTCATGTGGCACTGATTGAGCACAAGCTTTCCTAGGAGAAGCACAAAGAGAAAATAGTATTGGACAGAAAGAAGGTACAATCACTCTGCAGGTACTATGTGCTTCATAAGGATTCAACAGAGGCCTAAGGTTAACCTGAGCAGCACGCAGAAGCTCAGCTCATCGTGCTGGATGTGAATCAGCTGCAGCCAAAGTGACAAAAGGAAAACAAAACTCTTAGTTAGTTGTTGGCAATAAGCTCAAATTTCCCTGTTCCTTGCAGGGGAGTTGGATTAGATGACCTGAAAGGTCAACAGTTCTATGATTCTATGAATTTTGACTGCAAAAACAGAATAATTGCATTTATCTTGGATTTATATGCTAAGTACACAGCAGGGAAAGAACAGAGCAGGCATCACAACAGCCAACTACTTCTTTGCACTGTAAGAAAACCCACCCATATTGAAACATTTCTAACCAAATCTTTATTTGGTAAGATTTCTTAAAATGGAGAGGCAGTAATCAAAGAAAAAAGCTGCACATCTTCTAAGGAGAGGTTTAAGCCAGCTAACATGGAACAGCTGAAACAATTTAATCTGCTCAGTGATGGATGGTGTTCTTTCAGTGATATTCAGCTCTTCCACTTCGTACCTCTTTCAGAATTTATCACAAAACGTCCATTTATATTAAGTCAGAGAGTCATAGTGTCCTCAGATCACCTACTGGTTTTAATTATCTGGTTTTTAATATTCCACAGTGAAAGCGTGCTTCATTTCAAGTTCCAAAAGTTCCAGGAGCCCCCTCTCAAGAGAGCCCAAAGTTTGAGGCACATGATTTATTCAATCACTAAATATAATTCAATTTGCTGTTAAATGTGCAAATGGAAATCCTTTCTTTGTAGGTGCCAGTATTGGATTTCTAGCCATGGTGCTCAGTTCTCCTTCAGCTTTGGAAGGAGCTTAGCCATAGAAGAACCTCGCTGCAGCCGATAAGACTTCATTACACCGTGGCAGGGAGGGCTGTGTGCCAACAGCAGACTGTCTGTTTATCCTGTATCTATTTCCCACTTAGAAAACATAGCCACTCTCAGAGGATTAGCTACAGTGAGCTCTTTCAGTGGGGATTCAAACTCTGGCAAAAACCTTCCTGTAAAGAGCAATGGGGAAAAAAAAAAAAAAAAGAGATCTGAGAGACACGTCAGTGCTTCTTTTCAATTTTTTTTCTCCCTAATAGTGTTTAGATTTTCACCTTCTTAATCATCTCCCAGGTGAGTGCCCAAGCCAATGGATTAGAGAACTGAGCTCATTCTTTTTAACTTGCTGCATGCTGTAAGCAGTTCATTATTTCCTGCAAAGTGGAGCAACTTCAAAGGACTCCTCACCTGCCAGCAGCCACGTGGCACGTGGGCTTCTTCTCCCGATGCTTCAGCCCTTGATGAATTGGGTTACAAAATTCACGCAATGCCAAACCTATTCACTCTTGCCCCGTTTCTGACTTGCTTCTCTTTGCCCAATGAAACATAGGGATGTGCCACTGGTTAGGCATATGGCCAGCCCATGCCACTCCATCTCCTACATCCATTATGCCCCATTGCTGGAGGTGCTCAGGGCCAGGTTGGATGGGGCTGTGGGCAGCCTGATCTAGTGTCTGACTTAGGGGCTGGCAACCCTGCCTACAGCAGGGAGGTTGGAACTGGATGATCTTTGAGGTCCCTTCCAACTCAAGCCATGCCATGATTCATACAGTAAGGCACCACGTATGTAGCTCAAGCAACAAAGTTAAGAGATGATCTCACACCTTCTCCTTATAGTTTCCCCTTCTTTGTGCAATAAACTTTTCATAAGTCTCATATATTTTCTGACACAAATGTCTGAATGTAACTGAAAGGAACAGGCAGCAGATTTTCAGCCAATGCACATTTCAGAGCTTATTGATTTTGGAGCTAAAACAATTTGTGCTAGCTAAAGCCAAGGCCCTAGTGAATATGTAAAGTATATGAAAAAGTAATAGGTCTTTTGAGCATCTGCTTCTTCAAACCAGCCTGGGAATTTTTATTATGTTGTAGATATCGTTCATTACATTTCCAGCTTCTCTTTAAGATAGCGATGTGTTAAGCAAGCAAGCAAAGGTTAGTCAAGAACACACTGAGAAACCACTCTGGGGATCCTTTTAACTTTTTTTTTTTTCCTTTTTTTTTTTTTTAACCTTCCGAATAATAAGTGTGAAAAGAATGGAAATAATAACACTCCAATAGACTTTCAGAGGGCAGAAGGGTCCATAATGGCAATATTATTTGACTTTCTGCCTAACACAGATTAGAGAATTTTTGTAGAGAAAAAGTCACTTCCTGCAACTCCCGCCTTCCTGACCACTTTTCAGTTTTTTGGGGAGAATTTCATATTGTTTGGAAGATGGCTGTAAAATATTAAATGGCACTAACATTTGGCTAACTATTTTTTTGTTTTTACCTTCTTTATGTTTCCCAGTTCTCTACGGACTTTGTCAGCTCTGAAACAGGAGATTATGTTTGGCTCATTATCCTCTGAGTTTCTGATTTACAAAATATAATGCTTTACCTTCTCAGTGTGATCCACACTGTTTTATACAGCTGTACTAAAATATATGTCAATCTTACAGAGAAAGAAACCAGTTTATCACCGTGGGCCAATTCTGCTGTTCTTAATCTAAATAAAATTTTGCTTAAATACTGGAAACTTCTGCCTGAAAAAACATCGTGGGAAATAACACTTCTTCTAGTGCCCAGAGAAGGCAGCCATGTACTGAAGCTACAATGTGGTGCACATATCAAAGGAGAATTTTCTGAAAGTCTACTTATTGGTTTTAGTAGAGGACAGATGAATGTCACAGTAAATGAAAATTTAAACAGAAAATATTAGGGACAATTTCTTCTCTAAAAGAGTGGTGACACTCTGGGACAGGCTGCCCGGGGAGTCACCATCCCTGGTGGTGTTCAAAAACAGTGGAGATGTGGGCGAGGTGAGTGTGGGCTGGGGTTGGACTGGGTGATATTAGAGGTCTTTTCCAAACTTAAAGACTCTGTGATTCTGTATGTGTATCTCCCCAATATCTCTTCAGAGAATCAAGGAGTGGTTGGATCTGGAAGCCCAGCACCACGGCCAGGGGCTGTGGAAGATCAACAAGGGGACCCTACGGCTCTCTGCTCTCCATGCCAAGGCCCCAGCACCTTGGGGGCCCTTCCTCCTTCAACTGTACCTTCAACTGAAGAATCCGTAAAAGGAAAATATAGATAAATGTACACACAAAAACACACACACACACATATATATGTCACCTATAGGATAAAAGGGGACAACAAAATTTCACCACCTTGTTCACTGTATACATAGGATATGTCTTTGTTAGGCTGAAGGCTCCCACTACCAGCACTTCAGGAGGGATTAGCAGAATAGAGTCACTCTGGTCTGGGCAAGTGGGCTGAATGGTATTCACTGTTGGAATGCATTAAATGTGCTCCAGGAGAGAATATTCTGATTTAATTTCATTCAAAAGCAATCTCAGCATCAAAAAATATTCAAGCACTTTCTTGTAGATGCCAGTAATAAGCTTCTTTACTATTCGTACTGGGAAAAATGTCTGGGTTGTAGGGCAATGTGTTGGTTGTGATGTGTGATATGGGATATCTCTGGTTTGAGCGGTGTTTCACACCAGAGATCAGTGAACTAGATGAGTTGCCTTGCCTTAGGGATACTGTACAACACAACAGAGTATCTCACAAGACATTCAGCTGAAGAAAAATTGTTGAAGATAGGCATATAATTAATGCCATTCAATATGGTTGTATGGAATGTAGGTCTTGTCAGCCAAACTTGATTTCATTCTCTGATGAAATTACAAGTCTAGTTGTAATAAATGTAGAATGTAATCGCACGGATGTAATAGACTTAGACTTTATTAATGCATTTGACTTATTACTTCATGACAGTCTGATTAAAAAATTAGCACTATACAATATCAATAGTGCACGTGTTAAATGGATTAAGAATTGTCTAAATGACAGTTCTAAAAAAAATTGTCTGAACGGAACGTGCATTGAATGGCAGCATTTTTATCAGCACATTACAGGGACTGGTACAAAGCTTGTTGCTTGTTGCTATCAGTGAAGAAATAAAAAGTCTCGACTTACAAAATGTCTGGGTAACTCAGATGAGAAGGCTGACAGGAGGGTCTTAGAAAGCGATCACTTTCTAAGGGTGCATTCAATCAAAAATGGATTAAAACCAGTCATATGTAAAATCTTACTGAAAGGAACAAGTGGCACCATCTGAAAATAAGGAACAATCTTTGAGGAAAGTGCAAGAGTGGAAGTAGACAAACAAGTAAATAAGAAATCCTTTTGCCATTAAAAAAAAAAAAAAAAAAAAAGAGTTGACTAAAAAAAATGAGGTTGGTATGAACAGGACTGGTGAGATGAATCCTGACATTAAGTAGTTCCTCAAAAATAGTTTCAGAGACAATCCCAGAAGACATGTTATGTTTAGCTTTCAAAAAGAAAATCCAAAGGTTTTCAATTAAAGGATATAGAAAATGATTGAGGGTTTTTGAACAAGCAATGGAAAAGCATACCAAGAGCCAGTGGTAGGAACTGAAACCAGGCAAACTCAAATGGAAAGGCAGGCACATTTTTCATACTGGAGAAGGTTATCTTCTACAAACACTACAGTGTTCAATTACACCATTTGACCATTCAATGCTCCTATAAACCTGTGTCCTATAAACTAAGGAAACTGGTTGATTCCCCATCTCCTGGTACTCTCAAATTCAATCAGTTCTCCTTTTGGAAGAGACACTTCTGACAAATACCCGTTAAAGGAAAAAGATATAAGGCATAATAAAATAGTAACTGGATGAAATGTAATGACCTGTGATATAAAAGATATCAAATTAAATAATGCAGTAAGCCCTTACTAGCCTTAAATGCTGTGAATATATGAGTGAATTGCCTCTCTTTTTCCTTTGTTCACTTAACTTTAATAAAGCCTTTCTATTCCAAACGCTGCTATCTGTACAGAGTTGGAACTTCTGTATTTTCTTTTCATCGTCGTCAATGAGTTAGACTATAACCTAACTACAATTTCTATATGATCTTTATATAGGTAAGTTAATAACTTTCAGCTAAAGTGCTGGATGCAGAAAAGCACCATCCTGCTACTTTTACAAAATTCTTCTTTTAAAACACAAATTTAACCCGAAGTTTAAACACACTAGACGGACAGACCTTTATATCTCAATAAATCATGTTTACTGACAAACCAGTTATACATGGCACCATGGAAAATGCAATGCCAGACTTCTCCCATCTAACCTGTGTGAATCTAAACACTCCAATGGGTGGATATAAAACAAAACAAATGGTTGTGCCTGTCTTAGAGTGAGAAACAATGACTTTAGGGTAGGACACGTTAATGAGAATGTTACTTTATAAAATGAAACACTAACTATGAAGAAGTAATGGGAATTACAGAAATTTAACCACATAATTAACAGCAATCTCATATTATTGACAACATCTTACATTGCTGTGGAGCCAAGTGTTAAGGCATAACTGGTCTATATGTACATTTCTGTAGAAATGGCATGCCAGAATAACCATTGGGGTTACATAAACTTCAAACTTTGCTCAAGACATGGAAATAAAAAGGTATTTCAGAGACGTTCAAATACTGAAAAACTGCAATATATATATATATAAAGAAAGAGTCAATTTGGACAGTGATAAGAAATAAATTAAGGTCAGAAATCTGGTCGGATGAACACGGGATGGTACAATGACATACTGCTCAGAAGACAGGTGGTTTTGAAAAATGATACTGAACTTCTTCAAAGTTTAGGTGGGTAATGTGTCACATGTCTGAGACTGAAATGCTCAATAACATAAAGAAGCAGAAATCATTCAATTTTCTTTCCAGGACTATATTACAAGCTGTGGGAGACTACAACAAAATACAGAGCCCATCATTTTTCATTCCAAATACATCTATTTCTAACTCCTCAAAGAATGCACAAGAAAATCTACTACCTGTTCCTAGAACTTCCTAACAGCAAAGTAGCAGCACAACATACAGTTTTGATTTAACTGTATGTGAACACTCTATCTTTTGTGTAGATGATACTTATGCAATGGATTTATTATGTTTTCCCCACTCGTTCTATGTGGAAGATGATGTCAAGATTTTCTTTGATTTTATCGCCCTCTACTTTGACATTCCTCAAAGTCATTGTATTACAGGTGTGTTTTTCTCTGTACTGCATAAAACAGTAAAACAGAGCATAACCCAAAAAAAGGGAAGAAAGATTTTTACTTTTCAATAAAGAATCTCTTTAGGAGAATGTATGTCCAAGGCTCGTGCTGAAATAGAGTAATCAGTAGAGTAATATCACTAGAAAGTTTTATTTATTTCTGATAAAAAAGTATAACTCTGTCACTGGAAGCTTATCACAAACATAAAGATACTCCTTTGATTAAAATTAATCATCTTGTAGGAAAGATTTAATGACCACAGTGCTAGATTCTGTGTTTGGGGAGAATCCAATCTCAAACTGCTCAACTTAGTTCTCTATTAGATAATTCAGATTACGTGAATTTAGGTTCATTGTTGCATTGATACACACTGATTGATATATCCAGTATTATGTATAGAGATCGTTCTTGAACAACAGTAAAAATTGTGTGGAATGCACAGAAACAGAAGAGAACAGGAGACAGAACACAGCAATTAAAGACTTTGGGGCATCCAACCTGTACCCATTGCCCTTTGCTATGTGGATTTGGCCTGAACTGAACTGCAACTCAAACATCAGCCACCAATTAAAGCACATGATTCATTATCTCACTGCATTACACTCCACACAGCTTTAGCCTACATCTGGTATCATTGATTTTTTCTCTCACACAGTTATGAATTCAGTAGCCCAGAAGACTGCTCCATTGCAGAGCTCCTGTGAAGGATTCAATTAATGAAATGATGTTGTTTTTCTTTATCATAAAAGATAAACTCAATGAATAAAGACCTGCCCAGGAAATATATCCTATTATCCATGGGCATGAAAAACTTTGAGGATAAAAGATTAACACAGTGTCACAGTTGCACTAGGCTTTTGTCCTAAGGACTTCAAAGTGCTTTCTAAATCTGGATTCCATTATCCCCATTTTGCAAAGCATAAACCACTATTACATTGTGTTCTTCATAATTAATTCTCCAAATATGCAACATAATTCATTCGAATACAGTGAGCTCTGCCATGTGCTTTTGTATTCATTGAAAACCCAAACACACAGACTTGCCTTGTATAAATATGTCGTGCGGGTCACAGGGAAACAATATCACCATGCTTAGATAACAACAACAACAAAATCAGTTCTGTCAAGATGCATGGAATATAAATGATGATATAATTTTGACTACAGGTAAGAAATTCATATGGTAGCAATTTCGCTATAATATCTTCCATTTCTAGAATATAGCTTTTCTAACAAGCTCAATAAAAAGGATGCCATCCTTGACTACATGAAATGACAACTATCTCCACTAATGCAGTAGTGCCACAAATGCATCTAGTTTATTGGAGCTGACTTAGAACAAATCACTCGCACTTGTCACCAACCCTGGATGTGTTTAAAAATCATTTGGATGTGGTGCTCATGGACATGATGTAGCAGAGGGTTGTTAGATTTAGGGTAGTATGGTTAAGTTGTGCTTGGAATGATGATCTTTAGGTTCTTTTCCAACCTATTCTATGATTCTATGACTTCAGCTGCTGCTCCAGATGGCAGCAGTCTCCTACAGGTCCTGTGACAGTTTGAGAAATGGAGTTATGTGTAATGATTGAATCCTGTCTGATTATAAAAACACATCCTCAGTGTTTCCTTGCAAAGTCAGACAGTCTCCTCAGGACTTGTGTTATGCCATTCTCTCACCAAAGACAATGTAGAACCAAAGTCCTGTAGAACCAGAAGATGACTGCAAAACAAGGCAGGACTGTTGAAACATTGAAATTTTCTTTAAGGAGTAGTGATTTATTTACTACTCCAAAGTTAATATAAATCCCTCAAAGATTCAATGGACTACCAATAGATAGGTCCATTCTGTTTCACAATAAAAAAACAAACAGAAGCAGTTCTAGGCTCTGCTGTAGGCTAAAAAGAGAGATGGAAAAGAGAAAAAGATAAGTCTAAATGAAATGCCCGGACTCTGTACTGGGACCTAGCTTCAATCTATAAAGGGAAAACTTTTTCTCATGTCAATTTAGTAGAAAATAAGATTGATTTTTTTTTTTTTTTTTCAAAAAAAGAAAAAAAGAATTACAGCTTTTAGCTGTGAAAGCTCTGTACTAGAGTTATGCAACATTCCGAATTTCTTTAAATAAATGGGCAGAATGGAAGGATAAGAATAACTGAAATGTGAACTGAGAAGAAATATCAAAAGGAATAAATGGAAGTAGATAGAATACCTAGGGACAACTATTTATAGCAATTTTGGTGTAAGGATTTGGAAAATGCTGAATAATCTGAAAGATTAAAAAAGAAGAAACAAATAAGATACGCCAACGTCTCTCCTTTTCCTCTAGGATCATCAAAATGGTAGTTTTATCCTTTTCTCTCTTGAGTGATTTCAGTAAGTTTCATACTCCGAGGAGTTCTCTGAATACAAGCTTAGATTTCTGAAATATGCCAATCCTCACTCTTTGTGAACTGGAACAACAGAGTTCTTGGAAGAAAACTGCTCGTATCTACAAATGCTTAGTACCTGGGGGGAGGAAAAAAGAAAAAAAGAAAGAAAAGAAAGAAAAAAAATGAAGAAATATAGCTGTTATTCGTACTCTGAAACCTTCTCTTTCATATCTAATTATTATTAAGCTAATCTGACAGATATACAATGTACACAAATATGGTTAGGATCATTATTTCCCAAAACAAACCCACACAATCACAGAATCACAGAATGGCCAGGGTTGGAAGGGACCTCAAGGATCATGAAGCTCCAACCCCCCTGCCACATGCAGGGCCACCAACCTCCTCATTTAATGCTAGACCAGGCTGCCCAGGGCCCCATCCAACCTGGCCTTGAACACCTCCAGGGATGGACGGGGCATCCACAGCCTCTCTGGGCAGCTGTTCCAGCACCTCACCACTCTCTCTGTAAAGAACTTCCCCCTGACATCCAACCTAAATCTCCCCTCTCTTGAAATTAAAACCATTTCCCCTCATCCTGCAGTTATCAACCCTTTCAAAGAGTTGATTCCCCTCCTGTTTGTAGGCTCCCTTTAGGTACTGAAGGCTGCAATGAGGTCACCCCGCAGCCTTCTTTTCTCCAGGCTGAACAAGCCCAGCTCCCTCAGCCTGTCCTCATAGGGGAGGTGCTCCAGTCCCCTGATCATCTTCGTGGCCCTCCTCTGGACCCTCTCCAACAGCTCCCTGTCTTTCTTGTACTGGGGGCTCCAGACACGGACACAGTATGCCAGATGGGGCCTCTCAAGAGCAGAGTAGAGGGGAACAATCACCTCCCTGTCCCTGCTGGCCAGCCCCCTTCTAATGGAGACCATTTGCCTTCTGAGCTGCAAGAACACACTGCTGGCTCATTTTAAGTTTTTCATCCATCAAGACCCCCAGGTCCTTCTCCACAGGGCTGCTCTCAAGGACTGCTCCTTCCAGTATGTAGGGATGCCTGGGATTCCTCCGGCCCAAGTGCAAAACTCTGCACTTTGCCGTGTTGAAACTCATCAGGTTCACCCGGGCCCACCTTTCTAGCCTGTTGAGGTCCCTCTGAATGGCATCCCTTCCTTCAACCGTGTCGACCGCACCACTCAGCTTGGTGTCGTCAGCAAACTTGCTGAGGGTGCACTCGATTCCGTCATCGATGTCATTGATAAAGATGTTAAAGAGCACCGGTCCCAAGACAGACCCCTGGGGGACGCCACTCGTTACCAGCCTCCACCTGGACATGGAGCCATTGATGACCACCCTCTGTCTGCGGCCTTTCAACCAGTTTCTTATCCATCGAGTGGTCCACCCATCAAATCCACATCCCTCCAGTTTGGAGAGAAGGATGTGGTGGGGGACCGTGTCAAAGGCCTTGCTCAATTCCAGGTAAATGACATCGGTCGCCTTTCCTTTGTCCACCGATGCTGTCACTCCATCATAGAAGGCGACCAGATTGGTCAAGCATGACCTTCCTCTGGTGAAGCCGTGCTGGCTGTCACGGATCACATGCCCTTTTCTCATGTGATCAAGCATGTCATCCAGGATGATCTGTTCCATGATCTGTTCCACACCCATGGGGTTCCAGAGAAAAGAGTACCAGGATGGACATTCGAGATTATTTTATAGCAATCAAAGATTCCAATTAAATACTTTCAGGCCCATGAAAACTAACAATAGAGTTCTAGAATATTCAAAAAGTGGCCAAGCAACCTATTTTCAGCAGAACTCTTTGTCAGAATCAACCTGTGCAATGGAGCTGAAGGATAAAGCATTGACAACTCACTTATCTGGAATACAGCTATGAGAATGCTGGGAAGAACTGAGCAAGCAGACATTAGGTGCAGGTGATGTTCCTTACTGAGAGGTCGATAATTACAAAAATCCATGTTATTATGTTGGATCTGATACAGAGAACTGTTAAAAGACTGATTTCTGGGAACAGAGGCAAACAAGGCATCTTCAAAACGAAAGCAGGCAAGACAGAGGAACTGAAAAAGACGGATCAAGAACAAAAAATCTTCATCTGAAAGCAGAAGAAATGTATTTTATTATTTCCTTTCCAGTGCTTTGGTGAAGCAAAACACTGCTTTCAAAAGCTAAGGGCTTTTGAAATCCCATTACTTTGCTTTCAAACATAAACTACAGTGTTGTCCATATTGAAGTGATACTCATGAAGGATCATTGAGGGAGGAAGCTAAAAATTTGCCTGGTACAAGTATCAAAAATTGCAGAGGGGTCAGAATTAGGTCAGTAAGACATGTACAGATGTGGCGGGTGATAGATGTAGGATAGGGGAAGCAGGGTGGAAAAGTAGGCTGGCTGGCTGATTAAAAAGTTATTTAAAGGACTTAAGAGAATGATAATCAAATGAGTTTGAAAGTAGAAGACTGAATTGGCAGAGAGCGGGTAAAGAAGAGCAATGAAGCAAAAAGAAGTGAAAGAATTAGGTGGGAAACTCACAAAAAACAGGACAGCTACTCCAACTTCAGGTCAAAGAAGAAAATGTGGTTGCCATATTTCATTATTGTAATGCCTGGACATTACAGTACTTGAATACCCCATCCCTAGGGGTGGTCAAGGCCAGCTTGGATTGGGCTCTGAGCAGTCTTTTTTGGTGGGAGGCATCCAGCCCACAGCAGGGGATTGGAACAGATGACCTTTGAGATCCCTTCCAGCCCAAGCCATTCTATGATTCTATCATACACTGCCAACTGTAGCTGCCACTCACTATGCAAGCTGCTGTACAAACAGAACAAAAGCCGTGTCACCCACTAAAAGTGATGGAAAGAATCAACTGTTCCTTGGCTGCACGTTTATTGTCCCAGCCTTCCTGAGGAGCAGCCCTGCAACAAGAAGAGGCCAACATCATCGAAGGCTACATGTATGTTTTAGAGTCTCTCATTTCTGACTATGGAAATTCTTCATTCCTAGGATCTCACCCTGAGCATAAAATCCCAGATAGTGACGACAAGCATCTTCTTAAGGACACTGTGAAAAATATGCTACGTGGGGTCAGAGGTTCCACAAAGACCATTAACCGCTGCAAGCAGATCAAACGCCAGCTCATATATTTCTACAGCTGTGTGACCCATATCTGAGATCAGGTTTGAAAAATAAAGACAAGTAGATCAATTGCTAGCCTTTAATAAATCTTTACAGATATTTCACTTTTTTTTTTTTTTTTTTTTTGTGGCAAACCTTGTAGACATTATTAATTCTCACTCCAACTTTAATGAATGGCTGAGCCAATGCTTAACCTCACAAAGCCATGTAAAATGAATTATTACTGATGATTAATTATGCCATAATAGACCAATAAGAGCCACCTTTATTTCAGCCACTGAGTAAATTAATTAAAATTTACTCCAGTACACAGTTTACTGTTAATAGTTACTTACTTGTTACAAAAAATATTGTTGTCACTTTTACATAAATATAAAAGTCGTACTTCATGTTAAAACAGTGAAAGCATTTACCTCCTGTTTAAACCTAATGGACATTCATTGTAATTGACCATCCATTATCTCCATGTGACCACTCACAAATCAAGAGTTTTAAATTACAGGTCACTTCTATCCTTTCTAAAATTCCCACTTAAATGGGAATGTTTAAGAAAGGCCAAAAATGATTTTAATTCACATGAAACCAGCATTCCTTGATATTAATTCACCCAAACAGAAATGACCAATGTGGATGCCCAAAAGTATTTAGAAAACAATGGAGAAGGAAAAGTAGTTATTAATACCTATTCAAAAACAAATCTCAAGAAACTGATACCTTCAAATAATACGAATCACTGTCCTCACATTTGTGTTTCTTGCGCAGTACATACAACAGTGAGATCTATTTGAATTTAATAAAATCTGGCACAGTGAGGGGGACACACATTCTTTTCTCATGGATATCATAGAATCATAGAATGGCCTTGGTTGAAAAGGCCCACAATGCTCATCCAGTTCCAACCCAGGGAAACCAACCAGCAGCCCAGGCTGCCCAGAGCCACATCCAGCCTGGCCTTGAATGCCTCCAAGGATGGGGCATCCACAGCCTCCTTGGGCAACCTGTTCCAGTGCGTCAGTCCTTGGAGAGGCTTTTCTCTATATTGTGAGAAGCTTTCCAGCTTTGCTAAGGGAGAGAAGCATAGGTTACATAATTCAATCTGTAACACAATGAAGTTTCTTAACAGAGACAGTTCTTTTAACCTCAATGTCTAGAAGTGCCGACATCTTCATTGGGGACCACATATCTTCCTCTGAGGATCCCACTGACTGCCTTCTGCCCAAACTGCAGTTTTGACTCACCTTATCTAACTTCCAACATCTAATAATTAGGTATGTAGTAAAAGCTAATCACCCAGACTCCTACGTGCCTGCTGAATTACAAGTTTCTCAAACGCTGTTCCATGAAGCCTTATCAGTAGTATTTTGGACTACTCTCCAACTTCAATCTACCTGCTCTGATACATTCCATGACATTTGTTAACAAACATTGTGACAATCTAATTAGCGGTTCACCCTCCTGCGAGACAGCCTCCTTCTATTACTTTCTGAAAAAGTACCCATTCCTTTAAGGTTGGATTATAAACTTGCCAAAACCGATTACTTAAACAAAAACTGCAATTCATTCCTAAGAGCAACTCACTATTTTTCATTCTTGCATGCCTCTTAAAAATACCAACTGTAAATGTCTCTCTCCTCTTCTTATGCATAAATAGAATATCCCAAGCTGGAAGGGACCTACCAAAAAGTCCAGCTCCAGGTTCCAGACAGTAATGTGTGTGCTTGTATATATAATTAGTACACAAAAACAGGAAGAGGGCAGATTTAGACTAGGTATCAGGAAGAAATTCTTTACTCTGACGGTGGTGACACTAAACAGGTTGTCCTGTGAGGTTGTGGATGCCCCTCCATGGAAGCACTCAAGGCCAGGCTGGATGGGGCTGTGAGCAACCTGGGCTACAGGGAGGTGTCCCTGTCTATAGCAGAGGGTTGGAACTGGATGATCTTAAGGGTTCCTTCCAAGCCAAACCATTCTGTGATTCTATGATAACCATTACTGAATTGGGAAATAAAGGAGGACTACCCAAACCTTCCCCAAGAATGGAGTGTAAGTGTGTGAATCACTGACTTGTTTTATTATGGGTATACAAGCTTCCAGTATGTATAACGATTGTAGGATCAGAAATGTGTGTCACTGGGGGATGCATGGATACGTATACCCACACAAAACGAACCTCTGTTCCACTTTATCTTTCCCTAAGCTTGACAAAGTCTAGACTCCACTGTGCCCAGGCCCAGCTGTTACCACTCACATCAGAGACTCTCCTTTGTAACTACAATGATCTTGTATATCAAATGCTGACTTAAAGAAGGGATAGAAAAAAAAAGACTTTCATTTATATTAAAAATTAAAGGATGTTAATAAATACTGTGCCTATAAGCTGGTCTGACTCTATCTAAAATGCCCCACAGTGAAGTCTTACATCAGTTATTATTGAAACATTAAATGCTTTTCTTACAGGCTTACAGCAATCAATTTAACTTTCAGTCATCTTGTACCCATATGTGCTGCTCCTGTTGATGAAATGGCTATTAATAAAGGAATAGATGGCTATGAATTAAAGCAAGCTCTACTTAATCACATTAATCCAGAGTACGTTAAAGGCTTCAATTTTCTAAATAATTTTGGGCTTAATGCCTCTGAGATGGGCAGACTGTTCTATTGATGCAGCATCTGGTCCAATTTAAGCTGCATTGTGAAGGAGGAATTGTTAGGCCCTTGCAAAAATAAGGAAGACTGACAGTTTTAGGGATGCAACCAAAACTGCTACAGCTGAGACAAAAGATACTGCAAGATATTGAAAAAGACCTGCAACAATTAAAAGGCAGCCCACTGCTCTGCAAATGCAACTCTACTGTTCAGTGAATTGTATATGATTAACTTACTCTTACTGATGGGATGAGTACTCCATACACTTAACCATCACTGTATTTTCCAGTCATTGAACATCCAACAGCTGCTGCTGTGAAATATGTTCACTTACCCATTACATTGGGTTACCAATTAGAGAGGAATTATTTAAAAGGGAATGGCACAACCACTAACGCTACTCTTGCATAAGCAGTAATTTCTGGCATCAGGGTTGTTGGCTCTTTTTCCCTGAGGGTTTTTTTATTATTATTATTTTGGTTATGTCAAGGTAGTAGTTTTACAATGAAATAAGATTTACCTTGGCTTGTAGTGCTGGAATACTGCTGCATTCAACTAAGGAGATAGAGAAAAAGTGTTTTCAATACTTCTAGGGAGTAAAAACCTTCAAAGAAGAATTAGATGCTTTAGAACAAACCTGCCAGAGAAGGATTTTTTTAACATTCAATCTTCATAACAAGTCTTCAATGAAGGAGACAGTAAATATGACATAGACCTTCTGATAGGGGAAAAATATTGTATTTCCTTTGCTATTACATTTTTTCTTATGTTCAGTATGTCAAAACAATACAGGTTTGGGGGGAGGAGGGGGAACTGGAAGGTTTTTGTCCTCGGTAACTCTGTCATAAACGAAAATAGTACCTCTGATGAAGTCAGTGCATTTGCACAGCACGTTCAAGCACAGAACAAAGCTGTCATTCTTGCATTCTGCAGACATATAAAAACCTCTGAAAATGTATTTCACATTAAAATTCCTGCTCTCGTGACATATCCAGAGAGGACTTGTGGGACTGCAATCGTATCGTGACATTCCGTAAACCTTGTACAATTAGAAACTACCCAAGGAAGACTGCACATAGCACACATAGATATTTTCTTCCTGCACCCTACAAGATCAGAAAGACTTCAGAATTTAAAAATGGACACTGGAAATTACGTTTAATGGAAAATGTTCTGACACAAAGTTTCTTTTCAGCCAAATAAAGCTATGTAGAAATATAAATATGTAAATACATCAGTTGGAATACTCTATGACTAAAGGTGATAAAAGAAAAAATTTTATTTCTCCGTGTTACTACGCTCTCCTCCCACACATCACTACCAGAAAAAAACCCATGCTGCTGTAGATTTCAAAGCGCTTCATGAGATAAAGTATTCCCTTTTTTATAAATGAGGACAATGGGCAGGAAGAGCTGAAGGTCACCCAAGTCAGCCTTGGAGCCAAGAATAGAACAGAATCAGCTGAGTCTCAAGGCAAAGCCCAGCTGAGGCACTGCTCCTGCCTCCTGCAATATGTTCTGCTCCAAAGAGCTGCCAGGCGAGGCCCAGCATTAAATCCACTGCTGAGCCACATGAAAGACAAGAGCCCAACGGAGAAGAAAGCATGTGCTGACCAAGCCCGTGGTGCTGAATGAGCAAAGCTGCTGCTCCTGGTTTTCAGAGGGAGTGTAATTAAATGGGAAGATCTTCCCCCTCCTGCAATCAGGGAGAAGTTTCGCTTGTGGGAGGGTTTCCCAAAGAGGAGAGGATGGTTGTGTTGCTGGTGTAAGTGACAACTGCAGTGGGAGTTTGGGGAATCTTGGAAGAGGGAAGAAAAGAGAGAGTTATCTTCTTGTAACTTATTATTTAATAAGTTATCTGAAGAAGTTTTGTGTAATCTTTATCAAGCACAATAGGAGTGATAGCTCTGCTAGACAAAATGTTCCTTAACGCTCTGTGTCATCCTTCTAATTAAGAGCTATTAAATATGCTTAAGGACAAATAAATAACCACTTATCGTGCCAGCGATATAAAAAGAATTCCTATCCAGGTATAACACAATGGCAACTGCTTCTGTAAGATACTCTTTGACATTCTGGCAGAGCAGCTCCTGTTTAACAATGCTAATGCAAGAAAATGAGAATAAAGGAGGCAAAAAGCAACTGAGTGATATCACCACTCATAGTTCAATTGTTTTGATGAATTCTGCCCTCACGCGTTGTATGAACTTATCAGGTGTAGACAAATTCTATTTCATGGTAACAATGAGTCTGCACAGGGAAAAGTCTATTATCATATTGAAAATAAAGGAACGAGAGAGGAATTCAAGGCAGTAAATAGATGAATATGCAGTAAGACATTTGGCCCTGTAGGAAATAGGGCTGCAGAATAGGCCTTCCATATCTGTTGTGACACTATTTATTCCTGTGCTTTTAGTATGAGATCAAAACGGCCTACTGAAAGAGTAGCAGCAAAAAATGCAGCTTGGCTGCAAATGTTTCTCCTTTTTAATTAATTATTTCCTTTTCCATCATTTCATAGTTATCCTTCCAGCAGGCTTTAGAAATGATTCTCTTTATTATGCAAAGTTCCTTGAATCCACACTGCTACCAAAAAGATACTACTAATCAGTACAGGCTGTGGTGGGGTTCAGTGTATGTGAATCTCTGGGAAAGGCCACAAAAGAGGATTTTGCCCCTCCTGGATAATTCAGCTGAAAGCAGCAGGAGCTGGTACCAACACACCACACACTTCTGGTGCAACAGCCCTCATATCAAACACCTGCTCAGAAAGTTAGAATCCTAGAATCATAAATATTGCAAAAGACCTCTAAGATCCCCAACCCCAGCCTACCCCACCATGCCCACTGACCACATCCCTCAGTCCACATCTCTGTGGTTCTTGAACCCCTCCAGAGATGGTGACCCCAGCACCTCCCAGGGCAGCTGTGCCACTGCATCACCGCTCCCTATGGGAATAAACGTTTTCTAATACGCAACCTGAACCTTCCCTGGCACAACCTGAGGCCATTACCTCTCATTCTACCACTGTTACCTGGGAGAAGAGGCCAATCCCCACCTCCCCATAACCCTTTGGGGAGTTAGAGAGCAATGAGGTCCCCCCTGAGCTCTTCTGCTCCAGACTGACCCATCCCAGTGCCCCCGGCCGCTCCCCATTAACACTTGTGCTCCAGATCCATCACAGTTTCATTGCCCTCCTCTGCACACACTCTAGCACTTCAATGTTTTTCTTGTAGTGAGGGGTCCAAATCAGAACACATTAACTGAGGTGCAGTCTCATCAGAGCAGAGTACAGAGGGACCATCACCTCCCTGCTCCTGCTGGCTGCACTATTTCTGATACAAGTTTGCTACCTGGATCCCAAATGACTCACAAAACAAGGGGCTAGGGAGCATCCTCACTGCTAGTAGAGGAGATGCTCAGGAAGCACATCCCACTGTGCAGTCACAAATTCAAGATGTACGGAGACAGATGGGAAGCTTTCAGTTGCTTTCGTCTAATGGTTAGGACAATTGGACAGTTGTGGCTAACAATTTTATTATTTGTACTGTGGGGAGCCAAAGCTAGAACTTCAGTTCTGCCTTTTCCTAACTGAGAACCCCATCTCTTTTGGTTCTATACCCACCACATTTCCATTCTGGATCACATGTTGCTGCACGTTCAGAAGCATAAGACATCCCAAATCCATCCATTCGTGTAAATCAGATCCTACCAAGTATACCAAATCCCAATTCATATTTAATTTTAGCTTCCCTTAAACACTTTTGAATGGATCACAAAAGCAGGCTGGAAGACTGCACCATGAGTGCAGAACTCACTGCACGTTACTCCTGTCTTTGAACACCTTTGAAGATCTGCAGAAGGGCTAAACTGTCCCTGAACAAAGAGGAATGAGAAAAGAAATAAAATGAAGTCATTTGTTAAATCAAAATAAATGAAGCAGTGAAAAATAATGGTCCCATCTGCACCTAGCACTGGTTCAGGGTCAGCTCTGCTGAAGTGAAGTGTGCTGCCAAAATCTCAAAAGAAAAATGGAATGGAATCCTGACCGTATTCCTCACTATACGTAGTCCACTGAAAATAAAGAAAAATAGATAATAATAACAATAAATAATAATATTTTACACTCTTGCAATGCTGTGCGTCTCCAAAACTTTCCACAAATAGAACTTGATCAGTGAGAGTGGAATTTACTTTTCCAAGATATTTGCTACTCAGTTTCCACTCTTCTCCTTCCCCTTATCATTGTATTAACAGACCAAGACAGACTTCTTCCTGATATAACATCATTGACATCAGCAGAATTATGCCTAGGATCAATCTGGCCCAGCTTATTACTTTTTTAATAGGTGATAAGAGTATTATAATGGTGTTCCACTTGAGTTGGAACAAAGAATTTTCACAGCATCCAGCACACATAATGACATGATTAAATCCTGTATCCTTTCCAGGAAATCTAAAACACTACAATTATAAAACAGAGAGATAAAAAAAGTAAACAACGTGCAATGGTGGTATAGTTGATACTGCAAACTTTATGTTTAGTGCATAGTACCTGTCACCTTTCCAGGATGAATTAAGAAATGTAGCCATTATGACCTCCTGAGTAACGCACACAAGAGAATTTAAACCACTACTTCCATTTGGGGAGGAAAATATTCCCTTACAGCAGCAAAGCTAATAGCTGATGGCTAAGATGAACATATTTCAAAAAGATAAACAAGTCTTAATTTGAAGCTTCTCAGTGATGGCAAATTTCTACCACTTCTTGGAATTTCTTCTAACCTTTATAATTAAGGAGATGCATCTTAGTCAAAGCTGCCAGCTGTAATGCATGTTCTACTGATTCATGCATTCTGCTGCAGGAGTAACTCCATGCAGCTGGAAGCATCCTGTTTCCCATGCCTGCAAAAAGACTGAACCCAAAGGGAAGCACAATACGGGTGGCAGAAGTGTTAGAATGGGGTCAAGAAGAGCTCAGTGATGCCCATGGTGATGCAGTCCTTCTGCCCAAGCAACTCTTCAGCAAGCACCACGGGACTCCTACCATGCATAACTGCTCCCAGGAGCCTTCAACGTGGGCTGAAAACCTTCTGCCATCCACTTCCCAACAAGAAGGAATGTCACAGGCTGCGTTACGCTGCGTAATGGCCCAAAGTTGTGCCAGGGAAGGTTCAGGTTGGATATTAGGAAAAACTTCTCCTCCAAAAGAGATTCATGCTTTGGCACAGCTGCACAGGGAGGTGGTGGGGTCACCATCTCCCTGGAGGTGTTCCAGAATTGTGGAGATGTGGCACTGAGGGACGTGGGCAGTGGGCATGGCGGGGGTGGGCTGGGGTTGGACTTGGGGATCTCAGTCTTCTTTTCCAACCTGAATGATTCTATGCTCCAGATTAAACTGGAGCCCAAGGATACAAAAGTTGAAACTGCCTTCCATTTGCTTACCTTGCTCAAAACCAGGCAGTAGCAAATCAGGGACATGTTTGTACTGCTGTGCTAAAATTATCTTATTATTTCCTTTGATTTCTCCAACCGTCTGCAGCAATCCGTTATCTTTTCTCTTAGCCTTACATGGTAAGCTTTGGGGAAAAATGACTTTTTTCTCTGTGCTTTCCCCAGCAAGGTCATAGTCTGTGCCAAGTCTAGTATTCAAAACATTAGTGACAGATTTTTAATATTTTTCCTCCACTGCAGCACTATAATAGCAGAAAGTAAACTGTACAGAATTTATGGAAATGTGACATTCGAACATGATCACTCAAAGGCATTTCAGCTACAATTAACATTTTTCACTGCTAGCGACGAAAATAAAAATAGTTTCTAATCAAATCACTTCACTGGATAAAGTGGATAAAACCAAACAGGGAACTAGTAGACAAAAAATAAGGTTAGTCACTTCATTTTTCACTGGATGCATTTGATCTGTATACTAGCATTGTCACTGCATATTTTGATCTCAGTCATAGGTACTGAGGTGTCTCCAGGCACGCACCGCTTGCAGAGGTGAAGGAATAAAGCTGATCATTCCTTCTTGCTTCTTTGCAGCCACAAAACTCTTAGGAAACCTGAAGTGCACTGGATGTAAAGAGCAGCCACTAGAGGCAACACACTTCCAAACAAAGTAGGGCAGTCCAAAGAGTCCACTCATTTTCTCAGTGTAAAATATTCATTAGTCAATACAAAAAGCCTAGGATTACTCTCTGGCCTTAAAGCCAACTCCATGATGACTCATCTCACAACTAAAGAAAGGCAATGAAGCTGTGAAGGGTCAGCTGAGGGAACTGGGATGGTTCTGGAGAAGAGGACAACTCCCTGAATGGAGGTTGTGGCAAGATGCAGGTTGACATATTCTCCCAGGTAATGGTGACAGGATAAGAGGTGATGGTCTCTGCTTGGTCCAGGGGAGGTTCAGGTTGGATATTAGGAAATATTTCTTCTCATAAAGAGCAGTGATGCAGTGGCACAGCTGCCCAGGGAGGTGGTGGGGTCACCGTCCATGGAGGTGTTCCAGAACAGTGGGGATGTGGCACTGAGGGATATAGTGGGCATGGTGGGGTGGGCTTGGGTTGGACTTGGGAACTTAGAGGTCTTTTCCAACCTGAATGATTCTATAATCCTAAACATTTTATGCTTCAAAATAGGGTTTGTGCATCCACACTGCTTATTGGATTTGGACACCTGTACCACATTAAACATCAGCAGTGCCCAGGAACTGTCTGGGAGAGGCTCCTGGCCTGGCTCAGAGCATAGCAGGCACTGCCAAAGCAATGTCAAACTGATGCCCAGATCTGTGCCCTGTTCTGTTTGCTTACATAAATAGAGCCTCTGCGTAGCTATGACAACTCTTCTAGGGATGTCACTAGTGCTGATTTGAAGCTGTCTCTAGAAGCTAAAGAGGAGATTTCCTTCCAGGAGTTCACCTGATGATGCTTTTAAGAGCATCTGCAGCACCAAGCGGTCTCTCCATCTGCGGCAGGCAGCTGCTGCCTCTTTTGAAGTACAGGTTTAAGGGCAGTTACCTCAGATGGGCCACTTTGTCCATATCAACAGGCTCAAGAGATTTCATTGATGTGGAAATGAGGTGTGTTCTCAGTCCTGCTAGTGGTCACAGTTCACCTACAATTTGAATCTAGTGCAGATGAATGACCGTGACTGCTATAAGTGCCGGGTGGGAAAGAACACCTTCTGTCAGCAGGGAAGCTGATGCCATGTGATGTGCAGCCAGGAAGAAAATTCTCCTTCTTTGGTGTCAAAGTGAAAACCTCCAAAGATCCATTACAGAAGTCTTTCAGAGCAAGAACTGCTCAGAAAAAGAGAAAAGTTGATGTTTTCAGATCCCCGAAGAAGGATCTGCTGTTTGCTTTTCCCCCATTACCATGCTTTCCCCCATTTCCCAACTTCCCTGTTTCTTTGTGCTCTGCTGATAGCACAGAAATACAGCACGTTTTTACAGAATAATCATTACTGTGGAAGAGGGTTAATAAAGCAACTAATGCCCTTCTACACACATATACTCCTCAGTGGACATACTGATCCTGTCAAGAACCAACTTTTAGTAAAATGTTGGCTAATTACAGCAAGTTCATATTGAAATTTCCTGAACCGGTTCAGCTCTAGAGTCAATGAAACCACAAGTTTCCCCTCTATTTGTGAATGCCAAAAGCAAACTCACACTAAATGAACAGATAAATTAATACAGCAATTATTAAACTCATGTCATCTTCATATAGCTGGAATCTAGGAGGTATATGAAGAAAGAAATAATGCCAACTTGTGCAGAAGGAGATTGTAAGATTGAACAATACAGGAAATGTATTCCAACTTACCAGCTGCTTCTGTCAGAAGTATCTTGAGTGGCTCATGGACTGTCCATTGAGCTGGTGGTGAAAATCTCTGCTGCAGTTCTAAATAGATCAGAGTCGTGCTACTGATCTATGATTACAGCTTTTGCACCGTATTACTGCGAGGAAGTTTCCTACTAATGGAAATGGCAGATTTCCCATCACTTTGGGTCTTCGAATAAAAAATTGGATAACGGCCATTTCAGAAGCCTGATCTTTGCAGGTCACTACTGCGATTACAGCAGTACTTCGGGCACCCAAGCAGACAACAGACAAATGTAAAGCTGCTACCTAGCAATAGGCTTTAATGCCTCATGTAGGAGTTTGCAGGTGGCATCATACCCCTTCTCTTACACCAGACATCTGACTCCATCATAATTTACAGCTTTTCCTATCTTTACCATCTCTAGTGCATCAAAGAATTCCTATCATATTTGGCTCTTCTAAAAGGAATGCACACAAAACGGATGAACTCAAGTCCCGGCTTACAACAAATTATCAACAATAAAAATGAAAAGAGCACCTCCTGAAGGAGCATTCATTCGTTGGCGTTACCAAGGCAGGACTCCATCAGCAGACTTCTTGATCTCTTTCAGAAAACATTTCCTGCTGTGCAAAGTTATAATCCCTTACTATTTTATGAGCCTTTTCCTCCCAGAATGCACCCAGAAGCTTGACCAAGTAAATTAACAACTTTTTTGATTATTCTATTGAATGGAATAGTGTAGAGTTCTGAAAGGCAGAGTGTCATCCTTCTCAAGATGAAATCTTTCAATGGCCAAAGTGCCACTGTAAAACATTGTCTCCTTTTTTTAATCCGTCCTTAAAATTTAGGAGCAGTTAGAACAAACAAAAAAAAAAAAAAAAAAAAACAAGTGTTCTACTTGGTACCAATTTCTTAATTTCTTTTATTTCTCTATTGAGCAAAAGTAATGAGGAAAGAAAAAGCTATAATTGAGCCAAATGTGATTTTCACTTAATTTTTTTGTGTGTGCTTAGCTAACATTAAGAAGTTACTTCTTTCGTGTCTGTCTTCTCTTTATAAACCTCTCTAAATAAGTAATACGCTGCCTACTACTGTGTGTCATACTCCCAAAGGGATCTGAATGTTTTTTCTTATTCTTCTGTGAGTAATGCTGTGAAAATGCTTGCAGTCTGGCTTTCTCCTTGAAATCAGAGTCTAGAGTGGAAAAGACCTTTGAGATCACCAAGTCTAATTTCACTGAGCATCACGGATATTACAGCCCCAAAGGCCCTGCCTCTACTATCACCAGACCAAATTCTTGTCTCAACCTGAGGAGTTCATATGAGAGAGCACACAACCAGAATTCTGCTTACTATAAACTTAGATACAATAATCTGCCTGGGCACAGCTGAGCATGAAGAAGAACACTAAAGTCTAGTGATTAGATTTCTATTGTCATCATTCAATCCAGACATAAGAACTATGCAGGTCACGGGTATTCAAAATCTTAATCAACACAATGAGAAAGTTTTGAATCTGTACTCCAGCATAGGAAGATGTTCTGTTATTGGAGTAAGTCAGAGTGTGTTGTGTTTGTGCACAGTCATTTCTGTACAGTCCCAAATTCAGGAAAAACATACTGTCCAAAACATCCATGTTATCTCAACAGCATTTCACGTGCCACTCAGTGAAGACAACTTGAGGAAGGCACAGGAGTGGTGAAATACAATAAATGGATCATGATAGACAAGAAATACAGGGACAATGCAAATGCTTTCTACCACCAGCTTTACTCATAGGTCAGTGCTCTCCCAGCAGCTGTAGGTTCTCCCAAGTTTCACAGAATCACAGAATCACAGAATGGCCAGGGTTGGAATGGACCTCAAGGATCATGAAGCTCCAACCCCCCTACCACATGCAGGGCCAACAACCTCCACATTTAATACCAGACCATTTCTTCAATCTCCAGTATCTGCCCACACAACATTCTCTTGCCTGTGGCTTTTTCCTCTTTCTTTTGACTTGCAGTCTCACTTTATGCATGATACTTAAGTATTACATCCCACAAATAGTTTTCACGCATCAGAATACACTCAGGTAACCTCAGCAGAGTTACAGTCATCTGTTCTTCTGGGAGGACAGTTTGGAAGTTGGTCTTCGTATTTCCAGCTGTCTGCTCATAGAATCATAGAATCATAGAACGGCTTGAGTTGGAAGGGACTCCAAGGATCATGAAGCTCCAACCCTCTCACCACATGCAGGGCCACCAACCTCCACATTTAATACTACACCAGGCTGCCCAGGGCCCCATCCAGTCTGGCCTTGAACACCTCCAGGCATGGACGGGGCATCCACAGCCTCTCTGGGCAGCTGTTCCAGCACCTCACCACTCTCTCTGTAAAGAACTTCCCCCTGATATCCAACCTAAATCTTCCCTCCTCAACTTCAAACCATTTCCCCTTGTCCTGCAGTTATCTACCCTTTCAAAGAGTTGACTCCCCTCCTGTTTGTAGGCTCCCTTTAGGTTCTGAAAGGTTGCAATGAGGTCACCCTGCAGCCTTCTTTTCTCCAGGCTGAACAAGCCCAGTTCCCTCAGTCTGTCTTTGTAGGGGGGGTTATTTTTCCTCAGGAAAAAAATAACATAAAGAAAAAAACACTAACCACAATAGCAAAAGCAAGACCTTTTGTAACGTTGTCCTTTTCACAATTATTGGTACCAAAACCACCATCGTGTTTCCATGCCTAAAATGAGGAGCACCTTCTGTTTTCAGGCACAATGACAAGGTGAACACCATGGTCTAAACCAGCATGGAGTCATTTCTGGAAATGAAGCTCCTTTGAGAGCTTGGTGTAGGCTGCAGGTCAGATTTTGCCTTTGACTCGTTTGGTAATGGGTCTTTCAACCTCTGGGGCTATCACATTTTCATCTTATATATATATATCTTTAATAAAACCAGGAGATGAGAAAGACAGCAACGACACATCTCAGTGGAATACAATTCAAATAAAGTTGTTAATAATAAATAATGTATTTAGCTTTATATTGCTGCTACTACCTAAGCCTGTGATTATGGGCAATGCTGAGACAAATAGATAAAACAACAGAGAATAGCAGTGAGGCTATTAGGATTTGAAATTTGCCACGAGGCACAAGCAGGTATCTAAATAATAAATATCAGTTTAATTTCTTCAATCCTCAATCTGCCATGATATTAGCCCTCAGAAGTCAGATTCTGAAACAGGAATGTTAACTTAACCTTGATTAAAGATGGAGCAGAAATCCCTGAGCACAATGGCCAGCATCCCTTGTGGACAGGCAGCTTCTTGTTTTTCAGACAATGGTAGGTAAAAATATTGTTCTTCCTTTTATTTTTAAATGATGAATCCACAGAACGTATTTCTGTATCCTGGTAGATGAAGGTATAATGAGTTAATAAGAAACTCTTCTATTGAAAAAGAACATGTCAGTCATGTCAACAGCATCAATTTTCTAGGTAGAACTTCAATACAGCAGGTAACTGAAATTCAATGCATCTGTTATATTTCTTGTTGCCAAGGCTTTAACATTGCAGCAGCATCTGCTATCACCTTTCCAAGTGAAGTGAAATTGGTGCATTCGTTTTATTTCATGACTTAGCAATTGCACTGAGGACGAATTTCAGATTATGGGGTTATATAAAGGTTTTCTCTGCACATACAGGAGGATCCAAGGACTACTGTCTCATGATTATAGACACAACTTATTCTAACTGTGATCTAGTTATTAAAAATTAAATATTTTCTCTTATATCCTGTTCTTCAATTACAGAACAGTAATATCCACAGTACGTGGCACTAACTTTGATCAGTTTGGTATTTTGTACTTTGATTGGTTTGCACTGGAACAGGTTGCCCAAGGAGGCTGTGGATGCCCCACTCCTGCAGGCATTCAAGGCCAGGCTGGATGTGGCTCTGGGCAGCCTGGGCTGCTGGTTGGTGACCTGCACATAGCAGGGAGTTGGAACTGGATGAGCATTGTGCTCCTTTGCAACCCAGGCCATTCTATAATTCTGTGATTCTATCATATGATGACCTTTCTTTCCTTCCTGATGGGTGAATTAGGCAAGAAAAAAAAACAAAAAAACAACAGGTGAGAGGTAGAGCAACAGGCCAACCATATTAAGGTATGTTGTACAGATCAAGGCCATGATAAGCACCATGATAAGGTACTCTTCACAGAATCCATGTCAGTAAAATTCCTATATGCTGATTTTACACATACAAAAAAAAAAAGAACAGATAATGGCACAACAGGAATCTATTTTCTTGACAGACAAATAATACTAAAAGAAAATGTCCTGAGCCATTCTCATTACCTTTTAAGCTTTAATCTTGTGGACTGAGTTCATGAAAACCTTCAGATCCCCTTGCAAGCTAGAGAAAGTGAATACTGGTAGTTTATATATTTAAGCACTTTCAAAAGTCAGACTCGTTTCAGAGTGGGGTTGTGAAGTCTAAATTAAGGACTTTTCAAGTAAGGTGGTTTTTCAGTATACTGATAGTTGTTCATCTGTGTCATGGAGAGAATGAGAAATCTGAGACAGGAAGAAGCATCTCCCAATACTGCGTTGTCTTATATTGCTAAAGTAACTTGTGCAAATGCTAGAAAGACTTTCTGCTGTTGGTTTCTCTCTTTAGTGATGATATTAATGCACAGTATGTCAAATAAGGTCTATGTCATGGAGTCAAGCCCTCTGCGTGCATTTTCTTTCTTAAAGCAAAGACATGCCAACTATCAACTACCATGAATCCTAGTGCTGGTCTTGCCCTCTCTCATGTAGACCTCAGACGAAGGAGAGAGAGAAGTAATTCTGTAAATCAACAGCTGACCAAGGGGGTGGGAGGTAACAGAGCAAGAAATTAGCTCTGCCTTTCTCCACTCTTTTCCATTAACTATTCAGAAGTCTTCCAGGTGACCTCTGGAAGCCCAAATGTCTTAAAGAGAATGGAAACTCCTACTTACCAGGGTCAGTCAAAAGACTAATTGGTATGCAAAAGGCAATCTTATCCATCAGGGAAAAAATAAATAAATAAATGTGGGCTTGCTGCATACAAAATGTAAAACAACTTCACATCAAGTATTTGATGTAACTCGAAAGAGGAACTAATTCCACATGGCGCACTTTAATATTGCATTGTTAATTATTAAGACTTGTGATCCGTATACAAGAGAATATGCTTCAGAAAGTTATTGAGAATTGACAAGATTATAAATGGGTTTAACTAAACAAATATACTGTTATGTTCACTAAGCCCTGTAACAAATAAAGGATAATAAACAGGCACATTCATCTATTTTTCTTCTATTATAGTCACTGAAGACAAACACAGGGGAAAAAAGCAAAACAAAATAAAATGACCTGCTTACATGTTAACAGGCTGGACCATAACACTGTAAACTGTTCTGTTTTTAAGAAAATCATCATTAGCTTCTGATTTTATATTGTAATTGTACATCACCAGTTTATGAATAACAACAGTCGAGTTTTTCCCTTCTGATTTCAGAGCCACTTGAGCTATGCAGATTTCAAAAAGCTTATGAATATACAGATAAACACAGAACTGCTCTGAACATCTGTAAGCAAAGTACAAAAATACTTTTCACAGCGAATGAACATCCTGTGCTGCCTAACGCTGGCCAAAATCGGTGTATTCATGTATTAGCCTAATGCACCAAATATAGCTCAAAACCCTTCACCCAGTCCAGAATGCCCTGTCAGATTTTCATCTGCATGGTTGTCACCATACAACGTAAAAATAACTTTTCAGCACTGTGTTTATAAGCTACAAAATAACTCAATTATCTCTTAGACTTCAATTTAACAAGGCGATGCTCCACCATCTGATTGGAGAATCTTCAAGTGATCTACCTGGCACCTGGACAGAATGACACTAACTGAATGACCTGAACAGAATGGATTTTGTCTGGATGAGGAGCTACGAGATATGGTTTAGTAGCTTGTGGTAGCAATGGGAATGGGAGGATGGTTGGACCAGATGATCTTGCAGGTTGTGTACAACCTTGTGATTCTATGATTCTATGATTTTATGACACTGAGCTGAACCATGACACTCCTACCTCCCCAACAGAGTTAGATTTGGCTGCTCTTCAAGGTCAATGAAGATAGGGGTTTGCTCTTACATACTTGAAAGAAGATGAAAAGATACTTACTTGTGACTAACAGACCTAGTGTGAACGTGAAGCAGCGTATCAAATCACAATCAATACACTCAAGGGTCTCCATCTCAGTAACTCCTAAACCCACAGGCATTTAAATGCAAATATTAGTGCCATGTTACTACAGATTTTCAGATCAACTGCATTTAAGGTAGTGTTCTCCACAAAGGACTTCAAGCAAGATGTTTGTTAGGATTATTAAGGAACATCCTCAATTACCAAGAAATCAGAAACCTTCCAAAGGCTCTATGAGCCAAAGGATGTAGGAAATATTCCTACCCCTCTTGGTAAGACAGAAAGCAGGAACTTTTTCCTTTGTGTTCCAAATACATATGTAACGTGCTTGGATCAGATACAAGATCAAGGACTGGAACTTCATGCATCCAAGAACAAGAGATTGGAAAATCTCAGCAGGCACACAGTGCCCTGCCTCCATACGTCCATACATGGACAATGTATGGCAATACTCTTAGCTCCAGACAGAAGGATGAACAGTAAATGTACACGCACACATCACAGAAACTAGATGATCATTATGGTCCTTTGCAACCCAGGCCATTCTATGATTCTGTGATTCTGTATCAATTAGCTGCTCACACAACAGGCATCCAATTACTTTGAAGAAGTCCAAGGGCAATCACAAAAAGCTGTCAGATGTGACCACAGCATGGCAGGTGTGATAATCTCACACATCTCAAATGGCACTAAATCCTACATTTAGGGAATCAAATCAAAAAATAACCATTGGTTAATATGCTTGGAGAGCCCTTAGCTTGGGCATAACAGTAAATCCACACCATTTTGCCTCGGGTCTCACTGATGATCTGTTTTTGGAACAAGGGCTACATGCTAAATCCAAAGAATTATTGCTTGTATTCCTTCAGAGCAGAGTGCCAGGAAGGTGTTGGATTAAAATAACTTTCCTGCACAGATTCTCCAGCCTGCATGGGTTGAATGCAAAGCTCAAATACTTGCCAAGCAGAAAACTTTTAGTGGCATTAATGTGCTTTCTAGAGTTGGATTTAGAGGCCACAACTGTTAAGTGTTTGCCATGGATATGACCTTGTCAGAACAGATGAAGAGGAAAGTGGCAATCACTGTGTGCAACTGAAGTCTACTGCTTCATAAGTTGCTCTCCCCAATGAAAACTATGGCAACTAGAAGCAGGCAGATGGCAATATCTTAGAGGGGCTGGTGAGAGCTCTCTACAGAGACTTCCAAAAGGTATGTTCAAAGATGAAACAAAATCTGCCAGGGAAAAAAAAGAAATCAGAATAAAATCAGAATAACATGGAGCTAGAAGAAGCTAAGTAGGAAGAAAAAAATTAGCATGCAGGAATCAGTACTTTCTCCAGTTCAGCTCAGCTGCACTACTACTAAGAACAGAAATATGCAGCACATAGGCATCCCATTTATGTTCACAGAGACAAGGCTGTGAAGTATGTGCTTATCCTTATGGATCTCTCTGAGGAAAAACTCCACCAGTGTCCAGTACCTGGAGGCATGCAAACATCCATCATGTGAATGTGAATAAAAACAAGCACAAGAAAATAGACTTTGCAGATTTTTTTTTTTTTCACTTCTTTATTCCTGGATTCTTATTGTTAAATTACCATTTTTGTTCACTGCTGATGAAATAACACAAATAAAGTAGCATCAGAGAGCTTTCAACGTATCCAAATCAAATGCAAAGCACGCAATACTGTGGACACATCCCAAAATATAAAAAAAAAAACATATATTGTGTAGGACTAAAAGACATGGTATTTTTTTCTGCTCCCCTGACTACACCTTGTTCTGTGCTCACATCCCCCCTTGGCCAACAGCCAGCACTCAGGGTTTTGGAGAAAGACTCAACAGTCCAACAGGACAAACCTGGGTGTATTGGAAAGATGAGTACATTGGGAAAGAGAAACTATTCTGCACATCCCTACTCTGTATATACCCATTCTATGCAAACGATCTAATTAATGTCCAGGTCATTGAAGAGAGTGGCCAAAAAAAGGCCTACAGAATTGCAGGGGATGGAAGGGACTTCTAGAGATCATTGAGTCCAGCCCTCCTGCAAAGCAGGCTCCCTAGAGCAGGCCATATATGCTTATAAATTCACAGGTAATGAAGATAAATGATCAAAGTAGATAGCATGGGAATATTAGGAAGTGAAAGCATTAGGAAGCAACAGATTGTATAGATAGTAGGACAGGCATCACTGATCCCTCCATTGGTGGCATTTCCCTTCGCTGTTTTGCAGGAATTCTGGGTCTCTCTGCATTAATTAATACAAAAGCATAGCATCCTTCTTTTTGTTCTAAACATTTTTACATTTCTACATACCACTCTGAGTTACCAGCAGAAATTCTCCCTAATCTGTATGTTTTCCTTAGCACTTACAAGACAATTTCTTACGAGCTCTGTGCTGTCTATAAAATACCACGTTAAAACCTCTTTTTTCACATATTTTTGTACTTTTTCTATAAAGTTTCTCCTGTTCTGAGTGCCTCGCAGCACTTCTCCATGGCTGCTAGAGCTCCATTATTTGTTCGTATCACTGAGTTCTTTACACTCCATCAACCCTACACAATAGATTGTTAGTATATAAGTATATCAACTTCAGCATTTGGCATAAAAAAGGCTATCAAGAAAATAAAGCAAAAACAAACCTCCAAGTTGTTCTCCATCACAGAGTATAGGAAAGCAAGAATTTACTTCAACAGCAACATGAGGCAGTTGGGTGCCAGTGCTTCTATGTTTTGGATCACAGAAAGAAACTGCAGTAGGTTATCAGTGTTGTAGAAGGATTAGTATGGAGTGCAATGAAAAATAAAGGCAAGGATTTGATTCGGAAATGATAGGATGCTGTGCAATGAACTACATACAAATTTAACAGATTTTTAATAATAACACAAATGAGAAACCTAAACTTTTCCAGGAGGTTATATAGAAAGAAAAGAGAAAAACGCTCACTTTCTGGTTTCTGTCTATACTCAAATATGGATAAAATTTAAGTCAAAATTCACACTTTTTTTAAAAGACACATTTGCATAAGTTGCAGAAGAATCCACTTCCTGAGAAAATGCATTAAAACAAAATAAGCAACGAAGAAAACCTAAAACTTGTACCTTTTTTTTCCTTTTTTCTCAAAGTATTTCTACCTTACCGAATGGTAGGAAATGACAATGGGATGGGCATACCATAGATGTCCCTGCAGTTCAGGACACAAGGTAGGTAGCAGTGTTCTGTAAATGGCTCTTCAGTTGCTGCAGTCAGTCCTTCACTCTTTATTGTCACAGATTCATACAATCATAGAATCACCAAGGTTGGAAAGGAACAAGAAGATCATCCAGTCCAACCATCCACTGATCACCAACAGTTCTCACTAAACCATGTCCCCCAACACAATGTCCAAAAATTCCTTGAACACCTCCAGGGTCGGTGACTCCAGCATCTTCCTGGGCAGCCCATTCCAGCACCTGACCATCTCACAATTCTTAAAAATCAAAGAGACAAGCTTACCTGAACAGACTTCTTTGTAGGTAGGATTTGGAGTATACCCTCCTGCGTAACCCACGTGAGTGGAATAGACTCCTTTCTGTCTCCAAAACTTCCTCTCAGCTCCCCAGAAGCAGCCCATACCTGAATATTGGATGAAGTACATTACAATATGTCAAAATCTGCTCAATGCTGAATCATTCATTTGCACATTCATTGACACAGCTCCTATAGCCAGTTTGTGAAGGCCAAGTGCTTCCCAAGACTACATGTGAAGTAATTACCCTGATAAATCCATTCTGCATCAGTGCACAACGCAAACATAGGTTTATTTTATAATGCTTCTGAATGAATGTTAACACGTGACAAGAGTACAAGTCCTGTAAGGGTTCAAAGGCTCAAACAAGGAGAATTTTCATGCAAACAAAAAATTACTTAAAATGCAATCGCACTGTTTGTACAGCACCATTTTTACTCCAGTTGATTAGCAAGCTGTCAAAACACAATAATTTGTATTAATGGCAAACAGTTATTTAATTTTCTGTTTTCAGGCATATGCAGTCTTTAAAGATGGCAATAATAATGGATTAAATTATACGCTATACAGGAAGAAAAATGCTTTGATTTAACAAGTTATGCACGCACTTATTTGATGTTCAGACAAAATTTCAGAATTCATTCACCCACATGGCCAGTTATCAAAAGGCCATTGTCAACAGGTGTAAATTAGCAAAAGTCTCCAGGTAACAGGAATCAAGCATATGGTGTGAAAACCAAGGGGAAGGAACAAACAAGCCTAACATTCACAATTCTCTCATGGTTTGAATAGTTCAGAGATGTTAGCTATGATTGGAAGGACTTTATGAAGCTGAAACATGTCATGTACACTGCAGTAACTCAGGTTGGATATTAGGAAGAATTTCCTCGCAGAAAGAGCATTGATGCAGGGAGGTGGTGGGGGATGTTCCAGGGTGGGTGGGAGGTGTTCCAGAACCTAATGGGGATGCAGCACTGAGGGATACAGTGGACGTGGTGGGGTGGGCTGGGGCTGGGTTTGGGGTTCTCAGAGGTCTTTTCCAATCTTATTGATTGTATGATTCTAGGATTATTTAACTCATCCCTGATTATGGGTAATGTGCTTTCTCTTTCAATGATAACATACGTTCTAAAACATAAAAGCTAGTAAAAAATCAACTAACCACTCATTACACTTAAAAATCAATGACCCATTATGAGTTTTCTATTGATAACAATACAGATACGACAGGTAGAGAAATTACAGAGATGTTCCTTCAAAGTTCAACTAGAACAATTACAATCACTCACAAAGGCATATTCTTTCTTTGAAACTCAGAGATTAGCTTCAGACTTACTTTGACCAACTCCTATTGTAACAAACAGAAATACAGAAGTGATGACTCAGAAGGTTTCAGGTGCTCAAGCGAGTCACACCAACCGGGAGCCTAGCCTGCTCCTCGAGACCTTGGACAGAGAATGGCATCTCCTGAGTACCATTCAGTTCAAAGAAGATGAACAGTTACTCATCTAATTGATTTTCCGTGGACTACAGAGACAGCTATAGCTATTAAATTTGGGTTCTTCAGCTAGGGATGTTAGAGTTAGGGTGGTATGGTGAGGTCATGGTTGGAATCGATGATCTTGAAGGTCTTTTCCAACCTGAGTGATTTTATGATTAAAGTAGGCTGGTGAGAAAGTACTGAAGGATCTCTCTTGAAGTTGTCCCCAGATTTTGCAGACAGAACATTCGAAAATTCTTACTGTCTGCAGTTCTTTATTCCTCACATCCAATGCTAGAGTTGTACATACCACTTGACTCTTTCTTCATACTGCTTTATCCACAAGGACATTTTAAAAGCATTCAGAATTAGACTGATGCTACAGTCTACACAGATGGACGTTCCTATGTTCACTACACGTGCTTCCTAAGAGGAGGATGATGTTGCCTGGACCCTAGGCAGGTGGAGTGCCAAATATCTCCTCAGTTTTCAGTGCACACGAGATGCCCCTGGTGGAACTGATTGGATCACACTTTGGTGACACTGGAGGTTTACAGGCAAGTAGTCTCTAGACAACGGATCAAGAGTACAAAATATTAGTGAGAAAAAGCCTGACACAAAATTCTGCCCAAGGTTCTCTGACTGACAGTTATGTGTCTGAGAGCTACATAAAGCCAGTAAAGCTGATAAGGTCCACTGTCTTGGGGAAAAAAATAAAAAATAAAAAAATCATTATTGAAGAAGAAAAGGATTCTCTGTATCTCATGACTTTCTCTGTCAAAAAAACCCACAGCCACTCTTCCTTCCCATGACCAGTAGTCCAAACCCCACCAATTTCAGTCACCTAATGTAGTCCTAGCCCACAAAAACCTCGAAATCATAGAAACATCTGGATTGGAAAACACCTTCAAGATCGGACAGAATCGTAGAATGGCCTGAGTTGAAAAGAACAATAATGATCATCTAGTTTCAACCCCCCTGCCACAGGCAGGGCTGCCAACCACCAGACCAGGCTGCCCAGAGCCACATCCAGCCTGGTTTTGAATGCTTCCAAGGATGGGGCATCCACAAGATCATCAAGTCCAACCTGAATATGCATAGCTGTTGTAGAAATCTCTAAAATGTAGTACTGCACATGACCCCATTCTCATAGGAGCCTTGGACATGCATTATCTTACTGGGGCCTGGACATGTCGGCTTTGCTTTGTGGAGAAGGAAATGTATTGGGGGCAATCATGAAATCAGAAAATCTGTATGTTTCTTTTTTGGCATCCGAGACATATCTTTGATCTTATACTGATGATTCTTTGATGATTTTTTGAGTAATTCATTCCACTGCAGATATAGTATCTATCATGGACGTGATGCTCAGAAGACTGGAGGGGCAGCCTCACCATGACAACCTAGTTATGGATCTGTAACCTAAGCACCTGAGACAGAAAATAAAGTTCAGGCCAACACTAGTAATTCAGTGCTGTGCATCTTTACTGTTTCAGGGAAGTCTGATCTCCAGCTGCCTGACATCCCAGCTACTTTTGCAGCAAGTAACACGGAAACCCTTGTAAGGACTCTGTAGCCAATCTATCAAGCTAACACGGGTAGGACAAAGACAACAAGACAACTGATGGGGTGGTATGAGAGCTATTTTATCTATGGAATGGAATAGTATGGATCCCACATTTTCCCCAAATATATTCCTAGGATCACACCTGAGTGCAAAGGTGTAACTCAAAGAAGAGGATGCAACCAAAATTCAGGTTTGAGTTCAAACATGGGTCCAACTTCAAATACAGAGTAGAAATGTCACTTTCCTATTTCAAGATGTCTGGAAATACTGATAATTAACCACAGTGTTTGATGACTTTCCTTGATCAATAATTATTGTTTAGGGTTCTCTCACCAATTGTCTTCTCCCACTTGAACTTATTACCTATATCTTCATCATGGTTTCTTTTACTGTTTGTTCTCTGTAACCAGTTTATACATGAAATCATTGTGTTCCCCATCCTCCCAGAAACAGACATTTTATTCTTTTTGTGAATGATTCTTATGATTTCTCAAGTACGCTGACACCTTGTGCAAACAATAAATCCTCACATCCAGGAGAACAGATAAAATTGAAGTCATTGTCACAAAAAAACAACCTGCTGGTAAAGGGACATAATTTACAACAATACAACACTCAATTGCTTTTCGTGGTATTAATACATCCAGCAGCTGATGTTTGTTATTCTGCTAAAGTGGGGCCATGTTCTACAGAGAAATTGTCACAAGAAGAGGAATATTAAGAATAAAACCCCCCTCAGTGCCCTTCTTCAGAGCACTGATTGCCCGAAGCCACAGAGTACTAAAATTGGGAAATAATCTCAGTTAAAGACGTCACGTAATCCTGTAGTACAAATCACAGAATCACAGAATGGCCAGGGTTGGAAGGGACCTCAAGGATCACGAAGCTCCAACCCCCTGCCACATGCAGGGCCACCAACCTCCACATTTCATAGCAGCCCAGGCTGCCCAGGGCCCCATCCAACCTGGCCTTGAACACCTCCAGGGATGGACGGGGCATCCACAGCCTCTCTGGGCAGCTGTTCCAGCACCTCACCACTCTCATAGCAATGACCTTCCCTGACATCAACTGAAATCTTCCCTCCTTCAACTTAAAACCATTACAAAGAAGTTTACTTCCTCTAATTTCTACTATTCCAGTAAGAAAATGGAAGATGTTCCAAAAAATTAGATAAAACTCAGAGGGAAAAAACAGTAAAAAGCAGCTGAGAAAAGAACATAAAAGGGAAATCAGCCACCCATACTATAACACGAAACCAGCAAAAATGAATTTGATTTTAAACTGTGCATTAAATATTTTGCATAATGCTCAGTACTGGTTAAGTGAGCGCAGCTTTAGTGTTAGATAGCAAGCGGCACTCCTAAGGGAAAGACAAAGAAGGGAAATACTGGGGAACATGCTCTTATGCCCCCCAAAAAAGCATAATTTGAACATAATGGGGATGGCAGGAGAGTATTTAAGCACTGAAGATATTTGTCACTTTTTAATTGCTAATTTGTAAAACAAAAAGTATTCTTTAAGTGATGGGTTTTGACTGACTCTTAATTGGAATTTCAAAAGGCATTTAAAGATTTTATGCTTTTGAACTTCAAAAACAAACAGATTCAAATGGCAGTCTTTAAAGGTTCATTCATCCCTCTAAACAATATTAATCACACAATTCGGGAATAAATGCTAATACTTCTATTCCTTTCTAGCATCCACATCCTTCTTCTCAGAGCATTCCCTGTATATACATGTATAAATACACAATATATATATATATATATATCCTCTGAACAACTCTTTTTGTATACAGCTCAGTGAAGGAACACGTTTCCATAGGCAACCCAACCATTAGCACATTTGTTAAGAACAGTTTGTATAAGCTGAAGTATTCTCGTAAAATAATGAAAGCAAAATATTGCTCTGATAAGAGAGATAAGCATCCCGTTATTAAAGATAATCTGTAACGATTTTGAAATATTCACAGAGCTAAACTGAGCAAAATGGAACTGCAGGTGTTTACTTTCTGGTGAGATTAATTGCTTTACAGATTATAGAACCACAGAATCACAGAATGGCCAGGGTTGGAAGGGACCTCAAGGATCACGAAGCTCCAACCCCCTGCCACATGCAGGGCCACCAACCTCCACATTTCATAGCAGCCCAGGCTGCCCAGGGCCCCATCCAACCTGGCCTTGAACACCTCCAGGGATGGACGGGGCATCCACAGCCTCTCTGGGCAGCTGTTCCAGCACCTCACCACTCTCTCTGTAAAGAATTTCCCCCTGACATCCAACCTAAATCTCCCCTCCCTCAACTTCAAACCGTTTCCCCTCGTCCTGCTGTTATCTACCCTTTCAAAGAGTTGATTCCCCTCCCCTCTGTAGGCTCCCTAAATGTATTGACAAATGTCTCCATTGACTGTAACAGGAATTCATACATTTAGAGATTAATTCATTTGACTGAAGAGAGACAGCCAGGGTCACAGGTAGTGCCCCATCCCTGCAGACAGCCAAGGTCAGGCTGGATGGGCTCTGAGCACCTGACGAAGCTGTAGGTGCCCCTGCTCATTGCAGAAAGTGGGACCAGGTGGCCTTTAAAGGTTCCTTCAACTCAAGCAATTCCATGATTCCATGATTCTTTGATTTGAGATGCCTTAGGATATCCATGACATCTATCTGCTCAAGGCTGACAAACATGACACGGGACTTGAGAGAGATACACGCCCTTCATGAAAGGCCAGGTAGAAGGCCTTACCAAATACAACTATTTGTATATTTAAGGAGAGAGAAATAAGCCTGTCTCTTGTATGTAGACATTATAAAAACATTTTTAATCTAGTTGAATCAAACCATACAAAATAAGTTGTGGTTGGAAGCTGCCCATTTCTCTTTGGGGGCTAAAAAAAGTACCTACCACGAGCAGCTCGGCTGCAGAAGTCTATGTGTGGGTCTGTAATTAAGCCACAAAAAGCCTAAGCAAAATGACTAATTACTGTTATTCCAGATCTATTCTGATAATCATGTACTTAGCTTTCATTAGATTCTTTATTTCCTGTATTGCATGCAACAGCCATCTCACAGGGAAAAAAAAAAAAAAAAATTAAACAGAAAAATAAAAACAGATTGAAAAACTCGTTTAAAATCATGCAACGTTTTCGAGATGTGTTCCCCTCTCATACAAGAAATTGGAAGATCCTACATAGGGAACCTTTATTCACCCTCATTCTGCTCCTCTTCCCCGGTGTTTCTCCCCACCACATCTTTGAATAGCACTCCATTTCCATGCACGTTCCCTGATACAAATTCCTATTCATGATGTAAAGTGGGCACAGGCGGTACATTTGCATCAGAAGGGCATTCCTGATCCAAATTAAAACCTAATAAGACTCACCCATGCTGTACTAATTAAAGTCTATTAAGTTGTGAGCCTCGTAGATGTTAACACAGACTGAAGCTTCAGGGACTCTCAGCTTTCCATTTAGAGAAACTCACAATGGGTGTATTGTTGAAAAAGTCTGGCTGGTTTTCCTATTTCCTCTACAGCGCATATGCATCCACGGCATTTTTATCCCATCCTTTCTTTATTCCTGTGTCCTTTACCTTTGTGTCCCTCTTCTCTGGGTACCCAGTGCTTGCACAGCCTGACTTCAGCTGACAGCCCATGACCTTTGGTTGCTGCCAGCTCTACCTACCAGCATTATCTCTTCCTACCCCCCCAGCAGCCCATCGGACATCCAAAGAAGACACATTTTGTCTAATTCTGAGAAACGAATGCATTATTTCCATGACATGCCAAGGTGTTGGTTTTTTTTGGCCCACAGCCTGCAAGCTCTCCACCCACACTCTGAGCAGCAGATTAAGAAGCGGTTTCAACGTCAGGCTGATAGCAGTGCTTCACTGCAGAAGATGAACGCAAAGGATAGGGATCCTGCTCCTCCTTCTGTTTGAAGGATTTTAGAAAGTAGGCTTCTGCTAATAGGGATAAATTTCATATTTTAGCGTACTCACAGAAAAATAAAACGTGCTGCTGTGATGAGGGAACAATGAGCAGCATGCCCTGGAAACTTCTCCCCTAAGCCCAGCTCACCATAGGGAGGAGGACAGAGAGACCTGAGAGCAGCATATCAGTGCCTGAAGTGGGGCTGTAGGAAAGAAAGGGACTGACACTTCAACAGGGTCTGTTGGGTTAGGATAAGAGAAAATGGCTTTAAACTAAAATAGGGGAGATTTAGGCTGGATATAAGGAAAAAGCTTTTTGCAATAAGGGTGGTGAGGCACTGGCACAGGTTGCACAGAGATGAGGTGGGTGCCCCATCCCTGCAGACAGCCAAGGTCAGGCTGGATGGGCTCTGAGCACTGATGGAGCTGTGGGTGTCCCTGTTCAGTGCAGGAAGTGGGACCAGATGACCTGTAACAGTCCCTTCCAACTCCAACTCTGTGATTCTATCTACCCGAAGCTCAGGAGCAGACTGAGCAGGAGTGCAGCCTGTGCCAGCATACGCTCTGAAGCCCTAGAAGCAGCGATGCTGCCAGCTGCTCAAACCCAGCCAAAAGGAGCTGGGGCACAGGCTGCTCCTCTCCACGGAGGCAGCAGAGGACAGCCAGCAGCACATCCTGCCACTCGTCCCACTGCTCGCCGGGAGCTGACGGCACAGCTGCCAAAGTCCTTGGCCGGTCTAGAATTTGGCCCAAAGTCTGAACACGATTTATTTAGTTACCTCTATAAAATCTGGAGAAGCCTAGCAAACGCTCAGCTGTTTTGAACTGATTTTTTTTTTTTTTTTTTTTTCTCTTTTCCCCCTCCAGTTGGAAGGAATAAATTGAACCTCAGCAAGCCTGACAGTGTCAGGAAAAGGTGGAATGGTTTTAAACTAAAAGAGGTGATTTACATTAGATATTAGGAAGAAATCCTTTACTCAGAGGGCAGTGATGCCCTGGCACTGCTGCCCAGAGCTGTGGGTTCCCCATCCCTGCAGGTGCTCAAGGCCATGGATGGGCCCTGAGCTGGTGGGGGCACCCAGCCCATGTAAGTGGTTGGGGCTGGGTGGACTTTAAGGTCCCTTCCAAACCAATCATTGTATGATTCTATCATTCAAGTCGTATATCTATATAATAATGTGTATTACATAGATTTCTGCCAACTTCAAACAGTGTTTGATCAGTCTTTTCTCTTAAAAAATTGTGCAGTGCTGTTGGTACAGCTTTCTGGTTGGAGTCCATTCAAGTGCTGATATTTTTAAGCCCTGTGCCAGACAGATATTTGTTTATGCTGTGTGCACCTCAGCTGTGGGGACCATTAATTCTTTGTACTTCTCAGGTTGTAGTGGGTTCTTTGGCTTCACTTTGAAGGGCCAGAGGAAGACTTGTACCCAGCCCAGAGCCTACATACAGTTCTTGTACCCATGGTTAAAACACTTTGTCTTGGATTTATACAACTCTGAAGCATCTGTCTTCCCGTAAGCTACGTTTTAGAATCATGGAATTATAAAGGTTGGAAAAGACCCATACGATGACCAAGTCCAACCACTGACACATCCCCACCATGCCCACTGCCCATATCCTCATTGCCACATCTCCACTTTGATAACCTCCAGTGACACTGTCCCTACCACCTCCCCAGACAGCCTGTTTTTCTACACAGTTTCCAGTTTCTTTGGCTTCACTGTGGCTGAAGACACAGACCCAAAAGGATCGGGATCTCAGAATCACATGTAAAAGGAGTGAATACAGCTTTGTCAAACACATTTACATTGCTTGTGTACTTACACAACAGCTTATAAGGGCCAAAAAAGACAAAATGATCAAAGTTGCATCCCAATAAGCACCAAGATCAAAAGGCAGCATGAATTACCTGAGAGTCTTTGCTGTGAAATTTTTCAAATTCCTGTTGAGAATCTGGAAAGAATTTCAGATTCAGACTGAAATGTAATGTCATCTTTTACATAACACTGTAATATGTAGGGCGCTTCGGTGAGCCATCTGGATGCATATAGGATTAATGTTATCAGTCAGGATTTGAAATAAAATTGTACCATTGATGTCTTTAGGGGTTTAACGTGCAGGCAGCAAGGGAATATTTGAGCAATCACAAAATATCTGAGACCACTGGAAAACAATCAACTAAGAAATGGTTGTGAGGAATATTATTAAAAAAAGAAAAAAAAAAAGCCTGAAATGGAGAACAAGCTCAGCTGAAAGAAATAAAATTCCTGATGACAGATGGCATTAAGCGGATGATCTTCCTAGATAAGCGTTGGCTCTAATGCTACAACAGGGTTGATAAATATGTTGAACAGCTTGCCTGGGGCAAGTCAAACAAAGCCCTCGGCAAGAAATTTAAAATGCAGTTTGCCTAACAGAGCAACTAAAGAGGAATTTCTTGGCTCACCATTTTGCCAAGATGTGTTCTGTTCACACTGCATGAATTCCCAGAGAAACTGTTGGGTTTGCTTCGTTTTCCATGGGAAAAGCAGAAGCCTCATGTTCATTCAAATTACCAAATGGCCAGGCAATTCAATGCTGCCAGTATGGTGGCTGCTGACATTCAAAGAGCGTGTGGGCGCACGCCTGTGTATGTGTGTGTGTTTGTATGAAACCTGCACAACACATTATTGTAAGAGGAAAAGGAGAACATCATAATAGAAAGGGAGTATTTTGCTGTCAACAGAAAAACTGCCATGTTCTCAGTAAGAAAACTACGTGCAACGTGTCATAAGTAAGACTTTCGAAAGACCCTATAAGGCAACAGCACTCCAACTGGGAAAAGGGCTAGATAGAGAGACAGAAAACGGTTCTTAAAATGCATTTATGCATCCTATAAGCACGTTACAAGTTAGAAATAATATAAGATCAACAAACTTTTAAGAAATTTGAAGCCAGTATCAAGGATAGCAATAGGACATAAACCATGGCTGCCATGAACTTCACAGTTACAGCTGGAGGGGTTTCAGATATTCCTATTCAAATGCAGTTTTGATCTTAACCAGCAGAGAGCAGGGAAATACACATCTCGGTGTTCTAAAATACTCTCAAATATGGCCTTATTCGCTGCCTTAGCATTCTTACCCCATGCAATAAACTGGAATAGTTAAGCCAAGTTGCTCTCTGGTGAGTGCAGACAGTAAGAAAATTCCATCATCACAATCCTCTGCCGGAAAACTTTTTTCTCATTTCCAGAAACTGGAAGATATGGACCATTCATAAACCATTTATATACTCATCCAAAAGGTTGGCATCACAAGCTGGGAAGGGAATATGTGAAAGCAGCACTGGCCAAACTTCCTGACCTTTGAGAGAACCTTTCAGGAAGCTCATCTCAGGTCTAAATAATCAGAACTAGCAGTGTAAATTGCTTCTAAAGGTGAATAGGATGAGAAGTAGATCTTGAGAGAGTGAAGAAAAAGAAGCGCTTCTGTGGCTCTGCCCTTTTCTGCATTGCTGGACTACCAGCCGTGTTCCTAGTGGCTGTTCTGCAACTGTTTGTTGTGCATCAAACACACTCAGCATTCCCTTAATTCTTAATTAGGAGAGAAAGGTTAAAAGGAGGTGGAAGATGTGCAGGATTCGTCGGCACAAATATACACTTACAATTCATTGGCTCTACTTCCCAGTTCCCAAAAGGGCACAGTGTGGGAATGTGCCATAGGAGGAAGCCTGGCAGCAGCCATTTGGATCTGGGGAACCATACTTCCTCTCTCCTCTAGAAAGCAAATACTTAAATACTAATTCTCATGCATTTAGCTCCTTTCATCAAAAGACATCAAAGCATTTTGCACACAATAATTAAGCCTCGCATGAACCATAATTTATGAATTATTACTTTAAGTACTCTCCAACTGAGGTATGAGGGGTCCCAAAGCAAAGCAAAGAATCCCTTTTGGAAAAATAGCAAAGGATCCCAACCAGCAGGTCTTTGTTTCAAATAATTCTTTTTCATGTTATGACTGCTGGTTGATAGAAACACTACATGATAAACTGATGTTTTTTCTACCTTTTTCTTGTCTTATTTCTGTTGATTTATATTCTTCTGTAAAGCTTGTTTTAGATAAAATATAGCAACTTTCATCTAATCCGTCTTTCAGTGGTAGAATATACCTGAAACATAAAACAATGGAAAATATGAGAAAATGAGGAGCTGCCTCCAAAAGTACAGAAAATGTATCTGAGCATTCTGATAGCTTTAACAAGTTGAGCCAAGTGGTGATCTTGGTATTCGTTAGGCTGAGGCTGCCACGATTAGGCATGGGGCAAAAGAATAATAATTATATAATAGAAGATTCATCAAAAAGTTCAGTGTCTCATTCTTAAAGACTTCCATCGTATGAGAAGCCATCTTGTTCTTTGATTGATTTTCATTCATGAAATGGAACTGTTTCTGTTTTCTTGGTGCTGTATTGGAAGTTGATTCCATTCTATTTAGATGTGCAGATCTGGCAAAAATGGGATGAGAAGAAAGTTTCATGAATGCAAGCTCAAGTTCAGACCATAAAAGACCTTTTCTCCAGGGTTCATTTCTACCATTCATGCCATTGCTGCTTTCAACACCACAAATGCAGAACAAGCCAGCAACCTCTCCAAAAGCTTTCTGACAGAGCCACTCCATAAACATGAAGGAGCACTGTCACAAACTGTAGAGTTCAGGCACTGGAAACTAAACCAGTAAATATGTGTTTCTTTAATGCTCTTTAATGGGGATTTGGGAATACAACTGAGTGACGGCTCATGGATGGGAACAACTGGGCATCACTTTTACTCAAACTGAATCACATATAAAGCAATATTGCACAAAAATGTGCAAGATCTGAAGAAAGGACGTGCTAATCACAGAGTAACAGCAGCCAGTCCTGAATACAAAATATTTAAATAGCATTGCAGTTCTTCCAGATCTAACAGATTAAAGGGAAGTCTTACAAAATATTGTAGGGACCCATTCCTTCTTGGCCACAAAAGTGATACCTGATGTGTCCAGGAACAGAAAGAAATATGTGATAGCTAAAAAGAATAACAGGGTTTACGGCCAAAATTCTGACCGTATTGACTATTCACTCTTTTAAATGTCTCTCACAAAATAAATCAGTCTCAATACAAGCATATTAACATGAGCATCTAGTATTAAATGTGGAGGTTGGTGGCCCTGCCTGTGGCAGGGGGGTTGGAGATTCATGATACCTGAGGTCCCTTCCAACCCAAGCCATTCTGTGATTGTGTGAAGCGTGATGTATTTGCATCATAAGCTATTTGCACATCTCTGATGTGCCCAAAAATGGAACAAAATCTTCATCTGAATTAACAGAAAAAAATACCCAAGGATAGAGTTAATAAGTGATGCCAGCTTGCGCACAGATGAATTCAATCTAACTACTTTTCTATCTGCTTTGAAGAAGGGAGTAGTTTATTAATATATTACCTTTCAAAAGTCTGTTAGGGACTAAAGGAACCCCCGGCACAATAATATGCGAAAGAGATTGAGGTAGAGCTACATGGTCCTATCATCAACCTGATTATTTGCTTCATTGCAAAGCATCACATCTTTAGTTCAGCCATTGATTTGAGGCTTTCAAATCATTTTGTGATCTTCCTTTGCTCTATGCATTCCAGCACTTCGCACTGGAGATTCATTTTAGATCATCCTCGGTCATTTGACACACTTTAGCGCTCTGCTACTCAAGTAGAACTCAGTGTACACATAAAATAAGAGATGTCATCAGGGCTGCATAATCCATTTGATTCTCTTGAAACTGTATCTTTCATATAAACTCATCTCTGCAATAATAGAGAAGTCTTAGCCTTGTCTTGTGAAAATCTCTGTAATCTCTCAGCAACCTTAGGGAGTTTGAAATACGGAGGCAAAACAAAATATATTCTGCTATAATAAAAGCAAAGCACAACAAACATCTTGTTACGGGCTAAATAAGAATCACTTTCAGAGCTATAATGCAGAAAATAATAACTTGTTTACAAAGTCTGTTCACTGCAAGGAATAGAAATCTTGATGTTTCTTTCCCTCTTTGATAACTATTGCTAAGTTAAATTAACTGCCACAGACACATTCAAAAAAAGCCATGTCATATTACTTATTTTATCTATATCCCTAGACTTTAAATAACAACAGAAAGCTGTAGGCACCCTGACAATTATTTAAACTTACAATCTATAATTGCTCAGGAGTAAAAAATAATTACATCCAAATAACAAGCCAGCTCAACAAACAGCCCTTTATTCCTCCTTTCTCCAACTCCATAGAAACATACCCTTAACCCTTTTCCAATGGAACCCCAAACTAATAAACGTCTTCTGAGCGTACCTAAAAGATCATCAAAACTAATCTATTTTGAACCATTGAATCTATAATGGTAATACAGAATTTTCACGAGTTATTTTCTCATCTCTTAGAGGCCAATAAAATTTTGGTACGTTCTCACTTGCAAAAGAGAATACTTCTTTCCTATACATCCCACAAAAGACAATTATTCAAAAAAAAAAAACAAAACAGAGAAGACTGTTATAGCAAAACTAATTTATATCCAGAGGAACAGACAGAGGCCAAATAGAGATGTGGTTAGTCATTTATCATTTATGCACTGCTTGACATGCACTCATTGCCAAAAAACATGGTGTGCCATTGTTGAAAATAACTATCAAAAATACTGAGCCAGTGTCTACACTGCACTGATGGCTTGGAAAGGAACTGTCATCAGGAAGAGTGAATCCTTGACCTGTTCTTGGTCTAACTCAAAAGAGGGAGGATTAAGGTTGGATATAAGAAGGTTTTTTTACAATAACAGGGGTGAGGCACTGACGTGGGTTGCACAGAGAGGCTGTGGTGCCCTGTCCCTGCAGACAGCCAAGGTCAGGCTGGATGGGCTGTGAGCACTGATGGAGCTGTGGGTGTCCCTGTTCAGTGCAGGAGGTTGGACCAGATGACCTATAATGGTCCCTTCCAACTCAAACCATTCTATGATACACTATTTGTTAAAGAGGCACCATGATAGCTGCCAGCAGCCAACCAAGGTGGAGGTATCCATCTTTATCATGAAGCGGGATGTGGCCATTTCAGAGCAACTCTATGAATAAGTGAAGACAGCTTTACTTTTGTGTGCAGTAGAATTTTGCTATTTCTTCACAGGTTTCAAATCAAATATTTGAAAAAAAAACAAAACAGTTTGCAATGAAAGGTGCATCACCAATGGACTTACATGGTACATGATGGAAAGCCTGAGGTGCAATAGCACAAACACTGAAGTAGAAGTCAATGAGCTCATACAAAACAGAGATCCCTGCACAAACTCATGCTGGATAACTGCAGCCAGGCTTGGATAACTTGGTACCACAGCACGGGCACAGACAGCATCCAGGTCCTTGCCAAGCCAGACATGCATCCAGAAGGAGCTGCTGCCTATTTCACAGCACCCATTGTGCAATCAGTCATTTTGCTTCCTCTGAGGAAAACCAGGAAAAACTATTTTCTGAGTTTTTCTTGTTTCTCTTGGTACACAACTTCAGAGTACTGAGGTTGTGAGGTTACTAGAACGAATCTCATTTAAGAAAACTTCAGAACATTACTAGCAGAAAAGAACCGTGTGCATCCATTTATTCTCATCACAAATATTTCTCAACAGGGAGCTAATGACAGCTGTGGACTGCATCTGCATGGTTTTCAACACTGCTTTCAACGATGACTCCTGTGCTTTCCAAACAGCAAACAGGTTCTCACTATGAGACTCCTTACAGACTTAATTAATTAATAATGGAAAGACAGGTGATGTGATATGATAGGTAACATTGCACACATGTGATGTACGTGGCATACAGTGTGTGATATACCAGGGATACATCTCACCCCAGTCTCCAGCAGTGGACAACTACAGGAACTCAGGGAGGATAAAGAAAGGATGAATACACACAATAGTCACCATTACCAGCACTGCTGTCCTGGTTTTTGACATTTGCAGGATTTCCTGTGCTTCCTGTGGCTCCAATACCTCTTGTTGGATCTATCTTCCAACTATTTCTCCTGAGTTCACTTCAACGTGAGAAACCTGTTATACACAGAAAATCCTTTGGCACAGAGATCCACTCTTCTATTTTGTTCCATCTTCTCTGATTCATTGAAAAGCCGTTCCTACTTCCATCTTTAACAGCCCCTGCTTCTTATAAGGGAAGATGTTCTGCAAAATCAACTCTCTTTTACATTCCCCATAATTATAATCATTTTTCAGGTCTCCCTCATGTGCCACATCTATCTCTTCTTGACACAGAGCAGTCCTAGTGTACCCAGTTGGTTCCTTGTATAGGAGATGTTCCAGACTTTCAACCACTCTTTTTTTTTTTTCCTGTTTCATTCTTTTTTCCTTTCCTCTTTCATTTTCCAACAATAGGCATTGACAAGGAAAAGAATTACGTACATACTAAGCACCAGCATTATCATCCTCCATGAAGTGGCATTCATGTAGGGAATCTGGGGACAAAAACCTGACTGATGGAGTCCCCAGCATCTGTCCCAGACTCACAGCAGGCTGCAGCCAGAGAGAATACAACTGGTTGAGATCTGAAAGACTCTCCTAGTTTCAGATCTCACTTCTGGAAGCTTCAGCACACGCTCCAAAACATTTTGGATCCATACCGTCAGTACCATGAATTAGAGGAAAATTATTTGTATACAATCAATAAGTCTGTTGAAGCAACTGTACTGCCCAAAGCTACAAATATCTTTGCTTTCCTCTCAGGTTTGTTCTACAGCATTGTAAAACATAAATAACCATAGTCTGTAACAAATAACTGGAGGGGACTGAGATGAGTTTTTAAATGAGGCAACTGTCAATATTTAAACTCGAGATTAAAAAATTATTCTATAAAGACACCTTACGAAAATATAAATTTTGGTCCTGTCACATGCACAGAGGGACTGGTGACCTTTTCACAAGTCTGTAAGTGAAAGTTAAAAAAGGGATGTAGAAGACATTAGCCAGGACAAGGAAACTCATAGGAAAAGTTTCCAGCTCCATGCAGTTTCCTTTATGTGAAAAGGTTCTGTTGAAAAGGTTCTGTTCTTCACAGATGCCAGATTCTCATATACAGACAGCTCCAGCTGGATATGTCTAAAGTTCAGAGATGGAAAACGTAGTGAGAAACCTTGTTCTAGAACCACACAAAACACATAAAACCACACAAACCACACAAAACATTCCACCTGTGACACTAAGGCACAACTTGGGTTATGTCTATGTGCGCTTATTTTCTCAATCTGGGAGCTTGTTTCAAACCTCAGGACAGGAGAGTGGTGTTTTTTTAGTGTAAGATCAAAGGACATTACATAGGAGCACACAGGGACTCTTGATGACACAAGATCTGGTAGGACAGCACTGGGGGGGCAATACAGAACAGAGGAAACAAAACTTCATTCTGCTTCTCAGTGTGTTGTGTGGTGCTTAGGGTGACCTATCTAATGACAAGCTACAAAGAGGAAAAGGTTCTGGGGGTGTTTGTCAACAGGTGGCTGAACATGAGCCAGTGGTGTGCCATGGTGGCCAAGAAGGCCAACGGCATCCTGGCTTGTATCAGAAATAGTGCAGCCACAGGAGCAGGAGGTGATCATCCCCCTGTACTCAGCACTGGTGAGGCTGCACCTCGAGTACTGTGTTCAGTTTTGGGCCCCTCACTGCAAGAAAGACATTGAGGCACTGGAACGTGTCCAGAGAAGGGCAATTAAAGTGTGAGTGGTCTGGAGCACAAGTGTTATGGAGGGTGGCTGAAGGAACTGGGATGGTCAGTCTGGAACAGAGGAGCACAGGGGTGACCTCATCACTCCCTACAATGCCCTGAAATGAGGTTGTGGTGAGGTGGGAATCAGCCTCTGCTCCCAGTAGTATAACAAGAGGTGGTGGCCTCAAGTTGCACCAGGGGAGGTTCAGGTTGGATATTAGGAACAATTTATTTGCCTAAAGAGCAGTGATGCAGTGGCACAGCTGCCCAGGGAGGTGGTGGGTCACCATCCTGGAGGTGTTCAGTGTTCCAGAACTGTGGGGATGTGGCACTGAGGGATGTGGGCAGTGGGCATGGTGGGGTGGGGTGGGGTGGGGTTGGACTTGGGGATATTAGAAGTGTTTTCTAACTTTAATGGCTCTATGATTCTAAGAGAGCCTGGGGACAAAAGAGTAAACATAAGAGAAGGACCCAGGAGTGAATCTCTGCAGTGGACTACAAATAACTGCTACTGACCATGGCCAAACAGCACATTTCACAATGATTTGAAGAGGGATCATGCTAGCTACTAAAAACCAAAGTCCTTCCACATCTAAAATATCCCCTAATCTTTACCATAGTAGCACACTCATATTATCACAGAATCACAGAATCACAGCATGGTTGGGTTGGAAGGGATCTCAAGGATCATGAAGCTCCAACCCCCCCACCACATGCAGGGCCACCAACCTCCACATTTCATACCAGCCCAGGCTGCCCATCCAACCTGGCCTTGAACACCTCCAGGGATGGATGGGGCATCCACAGCCTCTCCAAGCAGCTGTTCCAGCACCTCACCACTCTCATAGGAAAGAACTTCCCCCTGACATCAACATAAATTTTCCCTCCTTCAACTTAAAGCAATTGAAATTCTCTTTTTCTGTCACAGAGGATTCTGAGTACAGCCATTCTAACGCTTAAAACCCTAAACTTGTCCTCTCTTGTCTTATCAGATGCATTTCACTGAATTGCACTGAGTGACTCCCATCCTGCTGTGCAGATGGACTGTATATAGGTACTACAGGGGCTTGTCTGGAGCCTTGGGTCACACTGAGCTAACAAAAACAAGACACCAGAGGTGGTGTCAGTAGCACGGGAGAGATACAGGTGGCTTCACATCCTAGAAAAACGAGTCAATAAAAGCTGCACGACCGTTAGCCTCAGTCAGCAGCAAGGCTCCATGTTATACCTTTGGGTACACAGAAAGACACCTTGCCCCTTTCTGCAACTCTGCATCTTTAGATAGTGTACCTAATTACAAATCCATTTCAACATTTCACTCGAGTTACATCCTTTTGACTTGAATGCGTGACTGCTTCTACATAATTCATAATGTGATTCTCAATAATTTTCAGTCAAGGTTCAAGCAGAAATGTGTCACACTAGGATTATATTATTTATAAGCGCAGTGTTGGATTTAAGCCAATGACACACCAATAAATTTTATCTCAAAGCCTGACATATTGCATGCTGTTTTTCCTGGCTCACAAACAAATAACTACGGCTGTTTCAAAATTACTTACAGTTCAACTCAAATCAGAATTTTTTTGTGATTAGTGCATCTTATCTTATTTGAAAAACTGCTCGTATTAATTCTTCCTTTTAGATGTTTGTGTGTTTTGGAGAGGGGTTGTTTTCATACTTTGTTTTGTGGTCGTTTTTTATTTTTATTTTTTTATGGCATGTATCCTGCACAGAGAGCAAAGCCAGTTGGTATTCTAATAGCAAAATACAAAACGAGACTCTGTTTGACCCTTTAAGCAGTGGATTTTTCTCTTCTGAAGACAGCAGACTTCTGCATGTTGTCCAGAATAATCAGACAGCCACTACTAGCCAGCACAGTCTGTCACTGAAAGTAATCTTAGCAATGTGGTCATTATCCTAAATACAATGGTAAATTCATATCTAAAGGAGGGCTATAAGAAAGAAGGGGACCCTCTTTAGCAGGGTCTGTTGGGAAGGGACAAGGGGGAATGGCTTCAAACTCAAAGAGAAGAGATTTAGATTGGCTGTAAGGGCGGTGAGGCACTGGCACAGGTTGCACAGAGAGGCAGTGGTGTCCCATCCCTGCAGACAGCCAAGGTCAGGCTGGATGGGCTGTGAGCACTGATGGAGCTGTGGGTGTCCCTGTTCAGTGCAGGGAGTGGGACAGATGGCCTTGAAGGGTCCATTTCAACTCAAACCATTCTATGGTTCTATGATAATGTGGCAGAGAAATACTGAGATAAGGGACTCTGGGGGAAATACTCAAGAAGCAATTCTTCTCTGCTGACCTCTAACACTGCAAATAAAGGCTTCTATGCTTCAGTATGCCAACTTAAACTACATTTAAGTCTATGCAAATAGGTGTTCACGTATTATCAAAGGTGTCCCCAAGCCCCCAGCTGTGGTCAGTAGAGACCCAGAAAAACAAAAGGAACACAAAAATGAAGACAACTGGTGGCCACCCGAGATGCCTTATGAAGAGGTTCTTTACAAGACTAGTGTAAGAAGGGCACTTGCAAAACAGGTTGGCCTGTGTCTTTGGAAGCTGGAGATCCAGAAAGTATATAGAATATATATATGTGTGTGTAAAGTGTCACTGTAAACCAACATGGGCAACTGCTTCAGCCCTGCAGATGAGCTTTCCAAGGGCTGTAACAGGAGATCAGGCACCTATCCCACCTATAGACACTGACATCTTGCATTTACATACAGGTGTATTTATCTGCTATAGGATCCCTATGCTTAGGTATCTAATATCATTTTGGACATCCCTGATGTCAGGTTGGATTTTATGGAAAATTTCTTCTCCAAAAGAGCAGTGCTGCAGTGGCACAGCAGTGCAGGGAGGTGGTGGGGTCACCAAACCTGGAGGTGTTCCAGAACCACAGGGATGTGGCACTGAGGGATACAGTGGGCATGGTGGGGTGGGCTGGGGTTGGACTTGAGGATCTTAGTGCTCTTCTTCAACCTGCATGGTTCTATGATTCTATGATAATTCCTTCTATCTGGCTTTCAGCTATGAGTTCAGAAGAGCACGGATCTCCTGAGACTTGTCGCAACGTGCTGTGAACTTCTCAATTGCCCTAAGACACTTCACGTGGCATAAAATATCTGCAACACGTTTATGGAAATGAATGAATTCTCCCTGGTCGAAGCTAGACAGCTTTTGATAGAATACAAAGGGTGATTCATTCCTTCCTAAGGCAGGAACTGTTGTGAACTGACCTCCAAATGCATCTTCTCTAACCAGGGAGGAATTCTTGAAGACAACTTTGGATTAGATGCCTAAAGTTTATTGAGATTAATTCCAGGCTGATGACCTGTAAAGATTCCAGTTGATTCCCCTGTGCTTCAGAGTGTTTCTAAGCAAGAATTTCAAAAAATATGTGAAGGTTTTTCTATCTAAGCGAGATACAAAATATTTTTTTAGATCACCAATAACCTGATTATGGTTTCATAAAGGGAAAAAAGCTCCCGAAAATCAGGAAAATGACACTGAATTTTTCCATGCCAAGTAACCCTATACGTAATGGTTTCTTGCTTGCTTGCTTGCTTTCATATAGAACCCTAATTGCCCCGTCTCATTATCCCCAGTTCTAAAACTGTCGGTCTGTGACGTACTGTTGGGAGGATGAATCCACTACAATCGCTAAGTTGAGCTGAAAATACTTTGTGAATGTCAGAGGATGTCTAAAATTATCAAAACAACACAGTGTTATACCTCCAAAAACCTCCTCAGATGTTTTTTTTTTTTTCTCTGCTGTTGTAACTACAGACAATTAGCATCACATTTTTCATGGCTGAATAGAGCAAAACATTGTGATTCTGTACGTTTTATGTCATGTCACTATGCTGTATGCTTTATTAACGGGAATCTAAGGATAAATTTGTATTGTAAATGTGTATGTGTGTATATCCCAGCACATACACACATGCACACATTCACATATATCTCCCACCAAGCAGCATAAATCTGATGAGGGCAGCCTCTAGTCATTAACAGGATAATTTACTTCTATTTCAAACTTAAACCAACTCAGAATGATGCCAAGCATATGTTCATCCTAGTCACTGATATATCCCTATTTATCATAGGCAAGTAATTACCTCTCTGCAAGGCTTTTACATAGCTAAAGTAATCTAGGTGCTCTGTGCTGGCTTTTTGCAGAGAAAATAAAACAGGCATTAGAGTCAATTCCTGCCACTGGAGATCACTGAGCCCTATCTCTACAATCATGTAAACTAAAAAACTTTCTCACTAAGCGAGAAAGTCCCCCAAAAACATAATTAAATGGCTGTTTTAAGGTGAATAAGATGGACTGGAAAGCTGTGAACTGATTTACTTTTAAGAGCCTCTGGATCTGCACTAATGTGCAGTACATACTCTAAGTGGAAATCCACACAAAGCTAAATTCTTCATTACCTCAAGAAAGCTAAATTAACATAAACAAGTCCCTGATGGAGAAGGACAGATATTGTGTTTGAAGGCCACATTACTTTTGTTTTCAGAAGCAAAAAGAAAGAGACGTGGATCCTTTGAAATACAAGAATGTTATGAAGGGCTGTGCTGATCAAGGACAGCTTTCACTTTGCATTAGGCATACTTTATTGTTCTTTATTAGTGCTTATATACGTCTGGCAATGTCCTTGGCAAAGACCAAGCAGACTTGTACTATTTTATATCTATCCAAGTCTGTCTCGCATAGTGCTCTGCACTTGTGATGCACAATGCTATCAAATCAGATCACCAGCATTTAATGCATAACGTAAATGATGTACCGTAGGACAAGTGAAATTAAAGAATAAGATTTTTTATTTTCAGAGGGCCTTGGAATGATCTTCCTTTATGTGTTGATCACAGTAGGTTTACCTGGTTAGAGTTCCAGGCTGGATGTGGCTCTGGGCAGCCTGGGCTGCTGGCTGGCGACCCTGCACACAGCAGGGGGTTGAAACTGGATGAGCATTGTGGTCTTTTTCAACCCAGGCCATTCTAGGATTCTGTGAATTCTAAATAAAGAATGCCCCCTGGCAATTGCTCCCTGCTGGCCCAACTCCTGAAGGTTTGACCAGCAAACAGAGTGCTGACCTTTTGGCAAGGCTATGAGCAGGATGTTTAAGCACCAGTGGAAACAAGCATGAGCCCGGACCAGATGATGGAGGCAGGGAAGTGGGCTGTTCAGTTCTCTGGAAGAGGCACTAAAAAGAGGCTAAAAGTCAGTATATGGAGGATAAAACAAAAGGAAAATGGGAAATAGTGATATATTTCTTTAATATACATACTGTGAAGAACTGTACAAATCTGCCACTTAGTACACTTCCTTCACTTTTCCAAGATGTTGAAAGAGAATTAGCATGAGAAACATGAATCCTTCTGGAAGATGTTCCCTCTGGCTCTCAGTTCTTCCACAACCTGATCCCAGTAACATCTGGTAATACTGCTGTACATGTTTCTCCTACAATTTGGGTCACAGCACACACACCTGTTTCCACATCATGAAGTCTTATATTCTCTTCAGACAGAGATGTAATATCTTCTGACGTGTAGCATGGTTTAAAGTTTTTTTTTTTTTCCTTTTCTGAGCAACAGAGAAAATCTGTTTGATCTTTTCCAGCTATCTAAAACAAAGGTATTTCTCTGGGGGTCCAAACTTTTTCCTCTGATTTTCTTTTTGTGGTGAAAAGAACAGAGCTCATTATAAAACCAGAGTAATGCAAAACTGAGTCAGAGTAAAGGACTTCTTAACACACTTTCTTATCTTAAAGGCCTCCAATGGGGGCTTCAAGAATTAGGAAAGGAAACTTACACACAGTCATCATGGATAAGTACATCTTAAATACACCATGCCACTTCCCAGTGGTCAACTGCTGTATGTCATTATATTTACCTGCTGGTAATCATCTCGTTGGAAAGATGTATTTCACAATCACTTTTTAAAACAGAACACAAAGAAAATATTCCCTAATTGGCCAAGATTTCCCAAATGTCCATCAGATCTAGAGAGTATGAAAACTTGACCATAGTCTATTCTTTCAGCTGGGGTCACAAAGTCTAGTATAGAATCATAGAATCATTATTCATCCAGTCCAACCCATCCCCACCATGCCCACTGAGCACGTCTCTCAGTGCTGCAAAGTAGAAGGGTTGGTGCATGTTAATACAGCATTGAAAAGTTAATCATAGGTTTTAACACACTTCCCTTAAGTGTGAAGACCCAATACATTGGGAATTCTATTCACATCCTTTAGAAACGTTGCAACTATGGGACCATGTAATGACTTACGCCAGAGAATTCTCTGCAATGGTTGCCAAACACATCTTCAGGATTTTAATTAAAAGTCCTGTGACTTTCAGCTGAAAGGAGTAGCCAAAACATTCTGTGCTGTCAAAAGAAGGGAAACGCCTCAATGCATCCAGTTGGAAATGATCTTCCTTTGGTTGAGAGGTTGTCCTGATGAAGCCTTCGTTAGGAAGGGCTGAACCAGCCAGGAGCAGGTCCGACTCAAGGAGCTCAACATGAGCCATGTGGGGGTTGGACAATGCCATGCTTGGAGGCTGTCTATGAAAGCTGAGAAACTGGATGGAAAATTGGAGAACCTTGGTGTCATCCTCTTTCTGCTTTTTAATAACCTTTGGAAGCAGTGGGAATTGTGGCAATGCAGAGGGTGCATCTGAATCTCAACAGAACATAAAAACTCAGGCAAAATATCACACTAATATGGCTACACAGAATTACTGGAACATGCTGCTGTCTATTAAGTGCAGAGCAGAAGGTGAACAAGCTTGGATGTGTCTGCCAATTCAGAAATGTCTGTAATTAGATCTTATCAGTTACTTAACATCCTACTTCTGTCTATATTTTGTTTACATTAAGAAACCAATTACCTCATTACTAGCCAGTACATGTCAAGCAAATACAACATAACATGCTCCCGTATTTAAAAAGTGTAATAACTACAAATAACTACAATTCATTCTTGCCAGGTTTTAGAAAAGGTAAATAAGAGTCTTTCTATGACACACAGCACTTCATTTCAGTGAAACAAGTTATCATATGAAGCATTAATATTCAGAAGCTCTGACCAGAAGTGTTTCTGAGCATAATGCAGCAATGCATTTAAATGTGAGTTTAAAACATACAAAGAATTTCAATGGCACTGATGGAACTATCCATTTATTGAAAGCATGTGCTCTGCAGCTTCTATCCAAAACTCCATCTCAGACCTTACATTACTCCTTTTCCACATGTTATCAAGCCCCTAATATATGTTTACTTTCTCTTTTCATTTGTTTTTTGGTCAAAAACAGTCACTACAGGTAAAAAATAATTAAACTGAAAATACCTATGGCCATTAAAATTACACTAGAGGAAAAACTTCCAGAACTTTCTTATTGCATCTCTTCCATTTTAGCGTGACACAACTCAAACAGCCAATACTCAGCATTGCATTTTGCTTCAGCAGCTGAAGGTTTGAATACACCCCCCTCTTCACTTCAAGGGGCAAAGTGATTTTGATGCAGTGTTTCCAGTGAGACCTTGTGCAATTTTTGTGTACCTGTTGTGCTCTTAGTGCTTCATTATTGGCTGGAAACTGGATTAAGAGGTCACTGGATGGTTAGCATTCAAACATTTCCATTAAAGGCTCACCCTCACCCTTGAAATCTACCATTTCATCCTTGTTTCTACCGTTGTAGAACCATTGTAGAAACAAGGACACGTTCCTTTATTCTAACCAACAATAAGTGTGTCCTAGGCAGCTGAGTGATGCCAAACAACCTGAGAAGCTCAAGATCATTTAAATAGTCTGCTGAAATCTGTGAGGTGCTGTTATAACAGGGAAAGCAGAGGGAACAACAAATGCGTACATTCACCCTTGATCAAAACATGAAGTTGTATCACAAAATAAATAGCACAGCATTAGCAGGAGCAGCTCTACAGTGGTTTTGCAGAAGATGGAGCTATGGAAAGCAATCTGACTGCATTTTACGAGCAGGTAAAAAGATTAGCGTGTATAACCCAGTATTGCATTTTACATTTAATTTTTACTGGTGAATCTGTATGAATCTGGTGAATTACCACAAGTAGTGGTGATATTTAGTACAAGTAGTGAGGTTAACCATAAGGTTATTTACCAGGCTGCCCTGAGAGGTTGTGGCTGCCCCATCCCTGGAGGTGTTCAAGGCCAGGCTGGATGGGCAGCCTGGGCTGCTATTAGATGTGGAGGTTGGTGGCTCTGCATGTGGCAGAGGGGTTGGAGCTTCATGATTCTTGAGGTCTCTTCCAACCCAAGCCTTTTTATGATTCTATGATTCTTTTCTAGATATTTTTAAAGAAAAGGGATCGTTCCCAGTGACAACTGCTTGAGTCTTGTCCCTGTGCAACCACAATTAAAGGATTAAAGGATGTTTCTGCAGAAGAGATTTCAGAGGCACTCTCTTGCGAAGGTGGAGTCAGAGCCACTACTCCTAAAAATATGACTGTATTATATCTGTATTTTCCCCCAGCTTACAGAGTCCTAAAATACAAAGAACTTGCTGTTAGTGGGAACGCACACGGATAGGATTAACAACAATCTCAGGACAAGATTTACTTACACAATATTTTTCTTTGAGTACTTCCTTTCATTCCCATTCACATGGGGACAGAAAACATAGTCCCTTTGGAGGTAGCAAAAATGAATTGCAGCATCCTTTTTCTATACCGCTTATCAGAACGTGATGCCAATGCCAACAAATGACAACAATTATCATCAGAGTCATGTTTGTATACCGTTATATTTCAGGTCTAATAGTAAACCTAAGAACACGTAGGTTTTCCATTTATTCACAGCACAGATGGCAGCAGCATGAGTTTTCACCACCTATCCCAGCATTTGCAATCACACGTTTGTGGAAAATCTAGAGCAATTTAAAAATGATGGAAGCTATCAAGCTCGATAGCAATAATGAAGACTCCTTCAAGAAGTGTTAAAATTAGGATACTTAATAAGATTTGGAGCTTTTCCAAGGAAATTCCATAGGTAGAATACTACTTCCTATGACATCTTACAAATGACGTACAATTGAGTCATACACACAATAACAACACTCATGTCCACACCCCCATCAACACTGAAAAACTGATCTAAGCATCAAAAAGAAAATAAAGGAAGAGCTTTATAAATGTAAAGAGTGACGTCACAGAATCACAGAATCACTAAGGTTGGAAAAGGCCTATAAGATCATCCAGTCCAACCATCCACCTATCACCAATGGTTCTCACTAAACCATATCCCTCAACACAAAATCCAAACGTTCCTTGAACACCTCCAGGGAAGGGGACTCCACCACCTCCCTGGGCAGCCCATTCCAGTGTCAATATCAGATCATACCAGAACTCTCTGACTCCACCTTCATAGGAGTATCTCTACATCTATTTTAACCTTAGAACTCAAAACGTAACAGAAAATCATTTTCCACTAGTTCCAGGCAATCTCTCATTCCACCACTCCAAGAATATTTAGATGTCCCCCAAGTCCACAAGGGAACACTGGCAGGAAGATGCTACTGAGTCAGAGGAAAACTCAAGAGTACTCGTGGAAGTCGTTATGATAATTGAATGGTGAAACCCACAAACCATTTCTCTTGTCAAACCATGGTAACCACAGCAACATTAGTACCATAGTCAGGTTTATTATGATATTTTGAAATAATCGATTGAAAATATAATTTCAGGGTGACAAATTAGTGCCTATGGCTAACTTAGACCTTTGAATACCCACAGGATTGCTAAGAATTTCAAATACAAACATACCTCAGTTGTTTGAAAACAGATTAAGATCATCAATTCACTCCAGATAGATTAATAAATTGTTATTATATAAGAACTGTCGAGCACTGCTCAAGTTTCTAAAATATCCATGCTATGTCTTTTCTAAGTTCTTTTTCTTTGGGTTCATTTCAGTGCTGGAGCTTTTTGCTACTGTTAATAAATTTTGTCTAATTACTCAATAGAATGTGAAATTAATTTCATTATCTGTCTTGGAATCATTGCACACAGGTGGAAAATTGCCTGCTAATGCATGGTTACATATAGGCTGCGTTTTTTCTTTTTGCTACATCACACTGGACATTTATATAGCACTGCTTTCCTCCTTTCATGGGTACACCCTCCAGTTTCACAAATATCCTCCAGATGTCGTTACACATGTTGTCTGACAATATTTATATGTATTCTATTAGAATTGGCTCAGGTCAAAACCAGTGAGGACTGCTTTATACACCCGACCTGTACTAACTGTAATTCATGGCTCCATCAGGCTAGATGATGTAGGAAGTGTATAAAGGAATATCAAGATTTACTTCAACATCACAGCTGGATAAATATTTACTGGAGTGCAATAAATTTCCTAAGGTGACTTTGTACCATCCTGTAGAAGCTAGTAAAGAATTATATCCTTTCTAAACAACCCAATCATATGGTTCAAAACAGATTTAGGAAATCTTTTCATTCTCTACAGCAGTAACCTTTAAGAATAAATGCCATAGGGATCCACCTTTTTCTTCCCAAGTAAATTCCATAAATTCATTCTTAGAGACTAAGATTAGCATATTCTGACTATTCCCAGGTTAAGTTGAAGTCCATATCTTGCTTAAAAAAAAAAACTAGCTCTGTTGTCTCTGAGTAGGAAGTCTACAGGATGACTCACAAAGTACAGGTTTGGTTTGGGGTCACACAAACGGAAAAAGATCTGCAAGTATAGTAGATAAAGCTTTCTACCCAACTGAGATCTGTGCACAACCAAAGTTCTGGAAAGTCAAAGATCATCTACTGAGTTTTGTTTAAACTAATGAAAAATCCGACAGGACTTGACTTACATAAAAACCTACTATTTGTGAATTTGTATGAAACAAAAGAGGACATTAAATATTCTGTTTGTATAACCCAACAAAATGTTTTTAGTATGCTCCTTCTGGGGCACGGACATCTCCCAAAACCATCAGTGGCTCGAGCTGATCGTAGTGATGAGAAAATGCCTATGGCAGCCCAGATTCTGAACTTGCCTGAAAATAAGAAATTTAACACAATACATCTGAAAGCTTTAATTCTAAAACTGATGCCTTACCAAATATAGCCATCCGCGTTCCCTCTGGGAAAGGTTCTACCATTCTGTTTCCATTGACATGATGTTTATCTAGAAGGAAAAAAAAAAAAAAAGTAAAAATGTAACAGAACATACACTTTCCATGAAAACACAACTGTTGTTACTCATAGTTCTATTGACACCTGATGTCTGATTTATCAAAGCTCTCCTGCACAACTCCCCAGTAACTGGGACTCTGTAGCCTATGAGCCTATTTCTCAAAAGCACAGCTCTCTACAGACCCCAGGACATAAAGTGGAGCTGAATTCCAATGCTAAGTCAAGTCAGCTGAAACCAAAGTAACGCATGCATGTAGAGCACAACACATCAACACTGACTGTTACAGGTACAGCACTGATCAGGCAAGCAGACAAAGCAGGGATAAGCGAATTCTCTGTCGCTGCTAGGACATGGTGCTCCTCCACAACAAGTTTTTCAGTGTGATCGTGCATGAACCCCAGGTGCCTACCTTGAGCTGCAGTGTAATTTACACTGGGGAAGGGCATAAGACAGAAATACTATACAAATAATTTGCATAAAAGCTAAATAAGGACTGATATTTAGTCTTAAGGAATACAGTGCATGCAGAAAAGTGCATATGGACAGCATTGATGGTGCACACAGTTGATGGTGCACATTGATGGTGCACAATGATGGTGCAAGACAATGGATTCTCTTTGCTCCATTTGAAACAAAATGGCTAAGAACTGCTCTGTTTCCAAACTTCTAAATAAAATATTCCTTACATCCCAATGTACTTCTCTTTCATCTCAACTCCTCAGCATAAAGAAAACTCGAGTCCTTGTGATATCATAGGTTTATAATTATTGTACAATCAAGACTGTATGTAGAACCTGGAACAGAGCACTCAAAGCCCCAGTTAAAATACAGAGATCCACAACAGAATATTCTCAGTCCTTTTCACTGCCATTTTCACATTCATTTCCTAATCACACTCTTCTAAGAGCTGCTGCCAACACTGGTGGAAAGGATTAAAATCGTCTGAACTGACAATACAGGTTTCTGTCCACAAAACACTTTGCAGGGAGAAAGCCAAGAGATTTTCTCAGTATTATATTTCTCCCTGTAGTACAGAATCTGGTGTGGAATAAAACAGGTCAAAAAGAGAGCACAGGACTGCCTTGCAAACTCCCTGAAAGCAATATTTTTGATTAGCAGAGAGGCATAACACAGTTCTAATCCCAGCTGGCATCAAACATTTATCAACAGGCAGTGATGGGGGGAAGCAGGGTTATCTGCAGTTGGTGCAAGAGGTCCCATGAAGACAATTGTTTACATTTAAGGAGATTGAATGCCCTGTGCCATGCAAGTCAAGAGAGGGGCTGCTGAAAGGAAATTGTTCGGAGGCTCCAGAGGGGTAGTAATATGGCCAGTGCAACACGAGGTTTCCACCTTGTTAGCCATAGCTTGCATTACAGACATGATCTATAGCCATCTGAGATGGGCAAACAGTCAGGAAAATTATGAAACATCATGCAAGATCAAATAAACTAACCCTGCCCTGGTCCTGATAGCTGCCTTCATTTAAAGAGTGAATGACATACATGATGTATGATGTAGTTCTCATTTCAAATGGTAAGGCTTTCAATATATTAAAATTAGTATTAAACTTTTAGAGGTGAATAGGGCTTGAAAGAAAATAATGCTTTCAGACTTCTCAAGTCATCCTCCAATGTTGTTTCAAAGATCATAGCTAGATAAAATAATTAATTTCTTTAACATTTATGTTTTATTTTACATTTTTAGTGTTCCCTGCCCTCTGCCTAGGTGCATTAAATAGCAAAATAAAATAAAATAAAATAAAAATAAATAAACAAAATTTACAAGGGCTTCCACAAAACATAAATTCTACCTTAGGAAGAAAGAAAATACATATTGGTATAAAGATTTTCTCAACAAAAAAAAAATTTCAAACAATATTGCCATTTGGATTTTTTTACTGCTTTAATTCTCCTTCACAAGTTGGATCGAGGAGCTCCAGAAAATCAGCAAAACCTTGGCCCTGTGGAATTAGAAAAAAAATCTGACAGGCTTCCCATAACTTGCCAGCAGAAACAATATATTGCATTTCCAAGTCATTGTCATTCCAGAGATGCAGGCTTACAACATATAAAATAGAAAGTACAGAGGCTAGCAGTGAACATATGGCTGGCTATGAAAGTCAACTTCAGCTTCCTGGTGGTGAAAAATAGGTCTTACCTTAATACAGTTGGTATTTTAAGAGGTAATGCTTCAATGGACTACACAGCCTTCAGGCACTTGGAAAAGAAGAGCTGTGAGGACATGGATGTCTTATAACATCATCATGATCCTCTTGACCCTTATGATTTCAACAGAAAGCCGATTGGTAAGGGAAAATTTTTTCTTAAAATTGATATTCAGGCTGATAGCATTTTTGTCTACATAATTTCTCAACGAAGCAATGTGGGACTTCCTCTCAAAATTACCAAATGCTGCTCTAGCTTCAACAGCAGGAATTCTCTACCATTTTTCAAACTAAGTCTGAGAGATATCTGCAACATACTGTGCTCCCTGCTGAACAGAAATAGTATGCACTGAAAGCAACACATATCCTGGAGGTCTTGACATTCAACTTTAGCTTCAGGCAAAATCTGCTGTAGAGATACACAGTTTTGGGCCATTTCTCCTGAGATGCTCTGGATTTTTATGGAAATAATCTTTAGACTTCTTCTTTTCTGTCTGTGAAACAGCATAATATATGGAAAAATAATCAAAAGTTGCTCAGTAGAATAATCAAAAGTTGCTCAGGTCTGCAGTACTTCTTTAGCATCATTCAGTCTTTGAAGTTTAACACTGAACAATTTCTAACATAGTCCTACATCTGTCCTTTGCTAAAGATTAACTGAACTCAAGTAAAGTTAAATGCATGGATTAGAAAGACAGAATGGCTCAGGTTGGAAGGAACCTCAAGGATCATCAAGTTCTAACTGCCCTGCTGCAGGCAGACTGCCAGTCACTAGATCAAGTACTAGATAAAGTGCCCAGGGCCCCATCCATCCCTTGGACACCTCCAGGGACGGGGCATCCACAACCTCTCTGGGCAGCCTGTTCCCACCCCTCATCACTCTTCCAGTGAAAAACTTTCCTAACATCTAACCCAAATCTCCCTTCCTTTAGTTTAAAACCATTCCCCCTTGCCCAATGACTGCTTACCCATGTAAAACATTGACTTCCCTCCTGTTTATAATCTCCGTTTAAATACTGGAAGGCCATAATAAAGTCTCCCCACAGTCTTCTTTTCTCTAGACTGAACAAGCCCAGCTCTTTCAGCCTGTCTTCATAGGACAGGTGCTCCAGCCCTCTGATTACCTTTGTGGCCCTCCTCTGGACCCTCTCCAAAAGCCCAACATCCTTTCTGTATTGAGGGCCCCAGTCTGGGTGCAATACTCCAGATGAGGCCTCACAAGGGCAGAGTACAGAAGGTCAATCATTTCCCTCACCCTCACTCTTGTGATGCAGCCCAGGATACCGTTGGCCATCTGGGCTTCAAGGGCACACTACTGGTTCATGAAAAGTTTTTTACCTACCTGGACTCCTTTCACAGCAGGGTTACTCCCAGTTCTTCTCCTAGTCTGTGTTTGGGATTAACTTGACCTAAGTGCAAAACCTTCCACTTCACTTTGTTGAGCCTCAATAGGTTCACAAAGGCCCACCTTCTGAGTTTATCAAGGTCCTTCTGTATGGCATTCCTTCTTTCTGCCATATCAGCTGCACCACTCAACTTGATGTTATCAGCAAACTTGCTGAGGGTGCATTCAATCCCATCATCTATGGTAAATGAAGATGGTAAATAAAGATGGTAAAGAGTACCAGTCATAAGATAGAACCTTGGGGGACACCGCTCATCACCAGCCTCTACCTGGACACAGAGTGACAGACCGCAAACCTCTGGCTGCGACTTTCCAACCAGTTCCTTACCCACCAAATAGTCCACCCTTCAAATCCACATCTCTCCAATTTAGGATGTGGTGGGAGACCATGTCAAAGACCTTGCAAAAGTCCAGGTAAATGACATTACTTGCCTTCCCTTTGTCCACCAATGCTGTCACTCCATTATAGAAGGCCACTAGATTGGTCAGGTACAGTCATCCCTTGGTGCTGTGCTGGCTGCCTCAGATCACCTTCTCATCTCTTAGATGCCTTAACGTGTCTTCTAGGAGGATCTGTTCCATGATCTTCCCAGGTACAAAGCTGAGGCTCATCATTCTGTAGTTCCCCAGATCTTTCTTCCTCCCCTTCTAATAAATGAAATGATGTTTCCCTTTCTCCAGTCACTGGGAATTTTGCCTGAGAGCCACAACTTTTCAAGAGCAGCTCAGCAGCCACACCAGCCAGCTCCCTGGGCTGCTGTCAGCCCAATAGATTTGCACAGATTCAGCCTCATGCTGTAGTCTTGGACTTGTTCTGTCCTTACAGTGAGGGGTACTTTGCTCCCCCAGTTCTCACCCGGAGGTTCAGAAGTGTGAGGTTCAGGGACATGAAAAATACGAGACTCCTGGCAGCCAATGCAGTCTGAAGCAAAGAACTCATTGATTATCTCAGCCTCATCTGTTGTAGACAGTTCTCCTCTCTCACTTTTCAGGGGAGGTACACTCTCTTTAGCCTGTCTATTCTGACCAATGTACTACAGAACCTCTTCTCGTTGTTTTCAGTAACCCTTCCCAAGTTCAGTTCCATCCATGCCCTGGCCTTCCTAATTCTATCTCTGTATGTCTGGACTGTACCCTGTATTCTTCCTAGGTGACACGTCCTTGTTTCCATTGCCTGTACTTGCCCTTCTTTTCCCTCATGTTGACCAGCAGGTGCTTGCCAAGCCATGCCAGTTTCCTGCCCCCTCTGCCTGCAGTAGGCAATATCTGTCCTAGTAAGCCATTAAAATAAACAAGTCCTATCTAGAAACTATTTGAGAGTGTGTTAATTAGCCTAACCAAAATCACATTATACCCTGTCTTAGCAATCTACCAGTATGGACAACCAAGTTCCTGTGCCTAGACCTGTTCTTGGGAACATTTTAATTTATTAGCATACACTTCAATTATCTTCACAGTTCCATGTACGTCAATGGTATCACACCAGTAATAGAAATCTAACAACAGAAGATGTTCTAATGAGAAATTTATAAAAATACATTTCCTTTCAGATCAGCCTGACTTTGGCTTTAAGCAGATTTACTCTTTTGCTTGTAGGTAAAAGTCTAGAGGAAAATCAAAGCCCTGTTTCATAAAAACTTGCTGCTGTTAAGTTAGATTCCTAATAAACTCATTGCCAAGGCATTTATAGCACATATCATGCCTTTAACAGAATACAACCTGCAATTAATAGAGACTTAAGCTTGTACTTCTGTCTTAAACGTACGACATTATTGCCCTTGTGTACTGTTGAGCAGCCAGATACACATAGGCAAAATCATCTCTCACAGCAATACAGACTACAGCCACACCAAGAATGAAATCAGCAGCGCAGAAAGTCTATGCAGGGCATTCTGCATAACTGCAGATATCTGAGAGGAACCCTAGGATAAGATAACAGATGTCATTAATGAAGACGAGCTCCCTACTTGCGGGCTCAAATGAAGCAACCTTAAAAAGATTTGGCTTTCATAGAATGCTGATCCAGCACTGAGTGAAAATGAGAAATTTTCTCCTCTCAAAATATTCAACCTCAAGCAATCATAGCAGAGATTTAAAAACATTATTTTTTATTCGCCCGTAAGAGATTCATTTGTTCTTCATATTTATCTTTTGTTTTTTAAACCATTAGGGAATATTTAGACTGCATATCCAAACTTGTTTTATCAGAGCGGCCAGAAAGTTATTATTTTTAAATGAAAACTGAGATTCTCCCATAATCAAATTAATCTAGGAGTAAGGGTCATATTTACACACAAGGACTGTTAATTTGCCATGGTAAGCACAGCCAGGAATTGAATTGAAAATAGCTGATTAACCAGTTACCACGAGCCTCCTCCTTCCCTAGCAGCTTTGCTGGGCTAGGACTTGGAACACAGCTCTGCCACCCGTTCAGCACAAGCTCAATGACTGCATGGGGAGAGGAGGAGGAAAAGGGATAAGCCATGATGGGGTGAAGGAGGCTTATTTGCTTCCTAAAGCCAATCAGCTGCTTGGACAACTCCTCTTCCCCCATCTGTTTTGTCTCAGACACTTTTCCTCCTCCTTCTTTCACAGCAGTATTACAGAGGTTTGTTCTCCATTGGTACACCAAGCACCCACTTGGCCACCTGCATGGCAACAAGGTCACTGAGGAGCTGGAAATACCTGATGAATGACTCTATCATCCTATGACAGGCTAGAAGATTCGTACTGAAAATCAAGATTACAAAGAGAGTGGTGAGGTACTGGAACAGCTGCCCAGAGAGGTTGTGGATGCCCCATCCCTGGAGGTGTTCAAGGCCAGATTGGATGGGGCCCTGGGCAGCCTGGTCTAGCATTAGGTGGGAAGGTTGGTGGCCCTGCATGTGGCAGGGGGGTTGGAGATTCATGATCCTTGAGGTCCCTTCCAACCCTGGCAATTCTGTGATTCTGTGATTCTGTGAAGATATAAGAAGTTTGTAAAACAGTTATGAAAATAGCTAAGTGGCTCGTACTTGCAAAAGTGTCCTATAAGTAATGAGATATTATCCTAAGAGTTGAAAGTGAGAACGAAAAAAACAGGTTGGATATTTCAGATTGGTTATAAGGAAAAATGCCTTAGAAAGAGCAGTGATGCAGTAGCACAGCTACCCAGGGAGGTGGTGGGGTCACCGCCCGTGGAGGATTCAGATCCGTGGGGATGTGGCACTGAGGGACGTAGGCAGTGGGCATGGTGGGTTGGGCTGAGGTTGGACCTGGGGATCTTGGAGGTCTTTTGCAATCAGCATGATTCTCTGAGTCTTTGATTCCATAAAAGCACTGCTCACTTTTACAAAGTCTTAGGTGAACACCATGTATATAGCTAATATTTAGCACGGTTGCCAGATTCATTTTAACTAAAAATTCCGATGCAATAAAAGGGCATACAACTTCAAGCCAGGCCTGTGTGAAAATGACTGCTTCCACCTAAATAAACAGTGGTGAGGAAAGTGTACCTCACTAAATAGGCAAGCTATCTAAATGCCTCCTTCTGCATTTTGGATGTGAGAGGAGCGTGTCATCCACAACCACAACTCCACCTCCTTAAAACACAGAGATGAAAAGTGGGATGATAGACACCATTTGAAAGCTCTGCTCATAATCTGCAGACAGGCTGATGGCATTTCACTGCGACCTATAGCCAGAATGTTCTTTTATTTGAAAACGCATTGAAAGCCCAACTTCAACTCTGGTGTCTGAGATTGTACTCTCCAGAAGGACCACAATAAAATGAACGCTGCGATGAGAAGGTGTCAGATTCATTGCTTCTGTGATGGCTGAGAAAGCTTTACTGCTTGAGAAGACAGGATTATCAGCAGTCTGAAACCTGACACAACAACAAATCTAGCCAGCAGCAATGATTGAACCACTTTGCAAGGAGTAAGACATTCAGTAAAAGCTCCTCATGGCATGATTGGTAACCCACTGCGAGATACACGGGCTATCAGGCCTGTTCATCCCCTACTGCTTTTTCATATAACACATTTCACTGCTGTGCACCATCAATATACAGGACATAATTGAAGGCCAGTGGGTTTCCTTTCAGGCTTGTAAACAAGAAATTATCTAATTTGTATTTCCAGTGAAAGACCACAACATTTAGAAAAAGTGGTGGAAATTTGGCAGTGCCATGCTACCATCTAATATCTAATGAGCAAAATGGTAAATGCTAGCAAAGAGAAGAAACACTAAGTGAGACACACAAGAGGGAGAGGGCTGCTCAGCTTCAGGCCTCTGCAGAGCTAATGGTGATAGTAGGTGTGTGACTCATGGCAGAGTTTTGTCCATAAATTCTTCTGAGCTGGTAACAAAATTGAAGCTCTTTCTTATATTCAGGTCCAGTTCAACGAGCAGAACTGTTAGTTGTACAAGCTCCTATGTAAGAAGAAAATCTAATGTCATAGCAGTTGAAATCCCAAGAGCTGTGTTTTAAATCACTTTGTTCCCCCATAGGATATTTTCAGCTTGGAACACTGCTGCCAGAACCCAGCCATTCACGTTTCCAAATCTGACAAGTCATTTTGGTGCTTGGCATTGGCAGAGAGATGGCGTACATGATCTACTGGGTATCTTTCACCTCTCATTTCTGTACTTCCATCATCCTCCGTCAGTAGAGATCAGCTGTCAACTCACTACCAATTAAAAATAGAGGTCACCTCCGTAATGGTAACTCACTGCCTGCAACTAATTGTAGTTGTGTGTCATTGTTCCCACATGGTGGTTCCCAACTATAAACAAGCATGATATTAAAATGGAAAATATTAGATTATGAATTTTTGTTGAAAAATAAGTAACTGCTCACTTATTAAAATAGGTCACGAAAGGAAGAACGGTTGCTGAAAATAGATTTGAAATGTATTCTGGAGATGATGTCTCAGATTCTGACACACAGTGTTCTGCTGCATCCATTCTATCAAACAGATTATTACACACAAACTGATTGATGCTACAAAATGTGATGCGCCCTAGCACAGCGTGTCAGTTCAGAACCCAGAACACATGGACTTCTCAAAAAACATAGGTTATTTTTAATGAACAAAGGCAAGATTATCGCACTCTGATTTTGCTCTTCTGTATTTCTTACTGGGAAACGCACCAACAGGAACGACAGGAAAATAAGTTTCTGAAAATGAAAATGAATTCATCTCTTAGGAGAGGGCAGTGGGGAGACAGAAGGGGAGAAAAAGCGATTCTGAAATTTCCAATCTACTGGGGTTTGCAGATTAGTGGCTGAACAGCTGTGCCTGTAGCTGTGTGACTGTGCTAATAGGAAGCAGTATGTCATGTGGCGATGGACCACAAGGGAAGCCAGCATGGCAGTGTGAAAGGGCGGATGGGCTGCAAGGCCATAGGAGACTGTATCTGTGATTGGGAAGATAGGAACATGCGTATGACAGTGAGAAAAGCCAGCTGTAGGGTCGTGCACAAGACCAGGGAGAGAGCAGATGTAAATCCTGGGTGCCCTCTGTAGCAGCCAGGAAAAGGATGGCAGGGTGTTTAAGTAAAATGTAAGGATCGGAGACGTATTAGGGGGAAATTGCCAGAGGAAACTGCCCTAGAAGCTACAATAAATGACACAAAACCACATACCGTTACGTGACATTCATGCACACAGTACGTGAGACCTCATAAAACTGACTGTACCTGCATGTGCTCCTTAATATATCTTCTGATTGTGTAGACCAAGTGTTTACATTTTGAGGTTTGGGGCAGATACATCAGTGCTAAACTAAATACACTCAAACTGGAATTCATACCTCTTAGTTTTAGACACCTACAATGGATATCTGCAACTAAGAATTTGGCCTTGGATTCTTCTATAGTCTGGAAAGAAACAAACACTGCTGCAGTGATTCATGTGACGTATTTGGGATGTTTTCTTCAGGATAACATGAACCATATTCAGAAGTGACAATTTCTCAGCGTCAATTATAAGGAAACTACTGATCAGCTCAGATGAATTCCACCTCTATCACCTTCAATATTATCACTGAGATTTATGACCGAGTCAGTGGGAGGATTATATGTACCTGCGTACACATGTATATTCATCAAAGTAAGGCCTTGGCACCAGTGGAGATTCTGAGTTATAAACCAGAATAAATAAAACAGACAAATATATATAAACCAGACAAATGTTAACAGTAAAACGTTTGATCGAAATAGCAGAGGAAACGACAGCAGAGAAAAATGATCAGAGAAAAATGATACAGGGGTTGCTGGAAGGTGCACAATCTCATATGTGGTTTTGTTCTGTACTGCAGTCACAGAGCTCTAATTAACACGGTGTTCACCCAGGTTAGACAGTTCGCTTTTGTTGAAGTGGACAAGAAAATTTCAACAATTGTTAGCCTGCTTCTGCATAGCATACAGTCAAACTGATGGTACGCTTACCTAGAGGGATTTCAGCTGCCAGCCTTGCATCACGACGTGGTAACCCAAACAAAAATAATAATATTGCATTTTCTGTGTGCAAACTTAATGCTTGGCTGGTAAATGACTGAGGTTGATAATTATCCTCTTCTACAGATGAACAGGCCAGCATGTCATCATATGAGAGAATACAGCAGCACTCTGTAATGATCAGCAGTGCACTGAGTGCCTAGAAAAAGCCCTAACCCAGAACAGAGTGTGATACTGAGATATCGTGGTAAGGCAGACAATTATGCCATTTCTACCATTCTGGCTTTTCAGGCACTGCCAGCAGCATCTGGTTGTCAGTGCAAGAATTGAACAGAGCTGATAAAATACAACTGGACTTTATTGCAGAGCTCCAGCCTTTCCAAGCCCTACTTGAAACCCTTATCTAAACCGGTTTGGATAAGAGTACTATCAGACAGAAAGATCCAAACAAAGGCTGATGATAAGCACAGAATTGGGAGGAGATGTCCAGTGGGGTGTGGCAAGGAGGACTGTTAAGCCTGGGTTTATTTAGCAGCTTTATTAATGATCTCAAAGACGGGGTGAAAAGCACATGAATTAAACATGCACTGGATACTCAACTGGGACATCATGTGTGCACCATGAAAAATGAAAACCAGCACAAAGCTCTAGGCAGAAATTCTGCAGTGAAGCACAGAGAGATGCAAAGTAGCTCCAGGAATAGTACTGTTTGCTTATTATGGAGAAAGAGCTTGTGCCCCAGTCTTTCTGGAGGAAAAAACCATCCAAAAGAACAGGAACTGGAGCCTGAGGGAAGGACGGAAGATTCACAGGATAAATAAAGTCTTATAATGGCCAGACCTTGGAAAGCCATGTGCCTTCAGCTTCTCTTAAAGAGATTGAAGCTATTGGGGACACAGTCCCAGTCATATGCCTCCTGGCACTTCTTGGCTCAGCATCTCCTCACTTGTGAATCATCAACGTAGATGCCAGATCCTTGCCTAGCCAGTGATAAAGAGAACCAGCTTCACAAAACAGTGCAGACCTAACGGTAAAGTCCCCAGATGGCTTAAATGCATTGCTTTTTTTCTTATTACCTTTTACAAATTCATGTTTACATAAACAATCTTCTAAAGGTGACTTCTGATTTAAGAGGATGCCCCTTTTTGAGGGTTCAGCCTGAGAGTTGTTAGGTCTTAAGCCAGTTCATACTGTCTTTCTTAACACCAACAAGCTGTTACTGACTCTTTTTGTTCAGAGCTTCTCAAAATGAGAGTACAGATATTTCTGACGGACATTCACATATAACACATTCAAAGTGGAAGAATCCCTTTGAAATTCCTGGCTGGCCATGTAGATAAACAGCAGTGCGATGGCTTTTCAAGTTTTTAATTACGTGCATAGAGGCATAACTCAAACATTTTTTTCCTGAAGAGGGAATCTCAGAGAAACATTGCTTCTCAGTACACACTTATTTGAGTAATATTGCCATATTTTAATATTGAAGCAAAATATGTCATTGGGGCTAACAAGACCACACTAACTCCCTTGTTTTTCCTAAAATACAGCATGGAAGAGCTCGATCCAGGAAAGGTTCCTCTTATCTACAGCACCTGGGCTAATGATGAGAAATATGCAGCACAGGGCAACCCACTGCTTTTAGGCATTCACAAACAGAAGAAATGAATCTTATCTACAGGTGATTACTTTTCCCCCATTGATTGATAGGGCCAATGGTGGTTAGCTCAGATGAAGACTTCTATGTCTGACCAAAGCAATTCCAACCAGAAAGACTATTTTCACTTCACTGAGAGGCAGTCCCTCCCAGAAAGCCACTCTCTTGCTTTCCTCTGTCTATTCACTGATACTCTGCACCTTCAGGAGCCACAAATGCGCTTCTCTATGATCAGTTTTACGTTTGTTCTCCTTGAAAATGGAAAAGGTAATTTTCAAGACCCAAGAATGTGGACAAAACGTGTTTATCTGATTTTTGTATCTAGAAGTAATCTAACAAACATAGACTACGTTTCCCAGAAATCTGTTATGTTCATTATACCACTAACAGAATGACGGGTCATTCTGTGAAGTCATTTGACTTCACAAAGTTCACAATGTCACTGACAAAATATGTCTTGATTCTGTATGCCAAAGATCTTGGCTAACTCCCTCTCCAGATAACTTAAAGTGCTTCGATTGGCCTAATGAAACCCAATGGAGGGAGTTCAGCAGTTCCTTTCTATTCATGTGTTGACATCACTCAGTCACCTACAATTCAATTTTTCTAAGGCCCTGAGATTTTAATTTGAGTAATACTTCTATTAATTACAATGTCTAATAACAATGTCTAATTCAGACATCTGCTAAAAGTATGTAATGTTAATTTATTGGAAAATCTCCAGCAGTGCTCAATTAAAATGTTCCCCAGTTAAGCTAATGCATATCATTTGTAATGAACAGCAAAATTAGATGCCGTTAATAAAAATAATAGCAAATAAAAAAACAATAAAACCTTGAGTGTAAGACTGACAAAATTAAGGACGTCGAATTCTTCCTTAGGTGGTAGAACAGGAATTTTTGAAAATGGAATATTCTAGGTTTGGAACCTATCTGTAGAGCACTGCTCTAAATTAGCATCCACAGGAAGTATTTGCTGCACAAAACACTGCAGGAAATAGCATTAATCCTTACTAGGTTTTTCTTGTTTTAATTGCAGTTTTCCATCACAAGACATTTTTCATGCTCCTTAAGTATGTAGGCTTACGCAGAGGCCTATATTTGGCAGAGGGGGCTTTGCTATTTTTAAATAATTACAGTGCTTTGCAGCACGTCTGCAGTCCCGTGAATTAGAAGGATAGGTGAAACAAACAGTGCTTCTGCTCATAAGGAACACTGCCCTCCCGTTATCATTCTGTGCCTGACTGCGTGGCCCCACAAAGCCATTAATCTGTTGGGTTGTTTTTGTTTTTTTTTTGAACAGATCTACAAGAAATGATGGAAATGAGGAACCGTGAGGCCTCAGCAAAGCATTACAATACACCGCGGCCCCTTAAAGCACAGCTGACATTTCTTTCTTTCCTTGTGAAGATGTCAGCAGCTCTGAGCACGGAGCAGCGTGCAGACTGTGATATAGTATCTCCCTCATCCACGTTCCCCCTTGATGGCAGATTATCTGCCCGGAGGTGGCATTAGGCCTCCGTCAGCTGTCAGTCAGCAGATGAGCAGGAACGGTCCAGTGCTTCATTCCCTTTGCTCTTGACAGTGATGGATGACCGGGCCCGGTGCTCAGCAGAGCCTGACGGGCCCAGGCCTCCCCTTGCAATCTGTTCCAGGCGAACGTCAGCCTCCTTCTTGCATCTTCCCAATGCAAAGGTGCAGCCTACGGGCTTTCCTGGCTCAAAAAGGGGAATTGAGGCTTTGCTCCTTGAAGAAGCTCGTAATAGTAAAAAATAAAGATGAGTACGGTGTCAGAAAAGAGCGCGGGCACCACTTAGCTGCCCCCACATAAATATCTGACTCCAATCTGCGGAAATACATCTCAGCCTTAAATATGGTTTATTTTAATTAATTGTGAAACAACATGGCATTGCTTCTCTTGTCGCATCTGGGGGGGATGCAACTTCATCTTGAGCAGGGACTGAATTACAAGACTAATACTCCTCTTTCTGAGCAACTAGAAATACATTGGAAAGTATTTTGTACTTAACAGAATTACTGTTTTCACTTCTATCTGAAGTCAAATATATTAGCCCAGCATTTTAGGTTTGTTCAAACTATGTTTCTTTACTGAAGCTAGCATACACTGATCACAAAGCGACGCACTGGCTGCTGCAAAACAGCATCTACATTTCAAGGATCCGTGATGCTCCACAACTGACTTCTTCTCCAGAGTGCATAAGTGATTCAGGATGAGACTGAAGAGGACTCACACATGGGCAGCCAGCATTGTTACCTGGGGGAAAAGACCCCAGGACAACAATAGAAGAGTAGAACAGATGTTATCTGAGTGGTGAGATCTTCCTTGACACAGTAGGGATTTAATTCACTGTAGGTAAGACTTCAGTGACTTCATGAACCTAGCACACAACTGGGAGTTGTCTGTTTTTATTTACCTGTAAAACGCTAAGCTTGGCATTCTGGTGGTGACTCGTAATGCTTCACATCAAGAATATCTACGTTTGTAGTACTAAATTGCTTCACTGAGATGGTCAGGCTCCCGTTCAGGTAATGGAAAAGAACAGGTACGTCTTCTGGGGTCTTCAGCCATCGTTCCTGGTCCAAAGCAAATCCATGGAAAGATTGCACTGACTGACTAAATCAAGAACCTACAGTAGATGTAGATGGTAAATTAAATATGGCTCGTCGGTGTTTACAAAAATCTTAAAAGCAATTCATACACAGCACTTTAGTAAAATACCATTTGAGAGTGAAGACAGCTGCTATGACGAGTGAAAATATGTTTGTCTGGCTTTTAAGAGCATTAAAGGACAACCAAATCCAGAAGAGTTAGATATAATTGGTAGTGAAAAATTAGAGGAAATCCAGAGACAGAATAGCAAAGGTTGTGTCACAGGTCGGGTGCTCCAGCAGAAGTGCAAAGGATACACAAGGAAGGAGCACAAGTACTCCCAGCCTCACTGCCAGGCACAGCAAGCTCAACCTGGTCTTTGACATAGAATCATAGAATCACCAAGGCTGGAAAAGACCTCCAAGATCATCCAGTGCAACAGTCCACATCCCATCAATATTTCCCTAAAGCATGTCTTTTAGTACAACATCCAAACATTTCTTGAATACCTCCAAGAACGGTGACTCCACCACCTGCCTGGGCTGCAGAGCCTGACCACTCTTCTGGAGAAGAAATTTTTCCAAACATACAACCTGAATCTCCCCTGCCAGCACTTAATTCCCAAGTTCTAGAATTCTCCTTTTGAAAATAAGGCAACTGACCCAGGAATTTATTTTGGCAGTTCTAAGTGGTAATATCCCCCAAGGTTAAACATTGTAAATTCTTCTGTACCACCAACAGGGGGATATGGCATTACAAAGAAAAATTCAAAGTTAGACATAAGCACTGGATTCCGTTCTGGAGGCGTTTGCCTCCCACTCTCTTTCTCTCCACTGGAAAGAGAAACACAGGAGATTTTAGTTCCTTACACTGAAGTTAGATTCTTTGCCCTAAAGTTAGCTACACTACACTGAAGTTAGTTTCCGTGAATATCCTTACAAATTGCAACGAATTTCATCTTAAAGCTAGAATTTGTTTTGAAAACTATCAAAATGGACCTTTCAACTTATTATAGCATGAGGTGTAGGCAAACAAAGCATGTATAGGCTGGTGATCCTAACACAATTCATCGCGTTCTACTGCAGTCATCTGAAACACCCTACCTTGACAACGTTTGTCTCCCCTTTGACTGTTACAGACTCAGCAGCTCGGCAACTCAAGACTGAGCACATCTGGAATTTGGCCAAACAGTTTTTTACTATTTGCATTTTACTATTTTTACTATTTGCTATTTTACAGTAAAATCCATCTTCTTTACACAACAGGAATTGAAGTCTTCCCCCAGTAAGAAAAGATAAATTCTATTCTCCAAATACGTAACACATTCCTTTAATACAAAATACACTCACTCTAACTAATAAACTACATCCTTTTAGAAATTTTGCATTCTCTATGGTATTAAGCTCTACAAGATCTTTAAAAAAGAATTTGAATCAACTCTATTACGTATTGAAATTAACTGAAATATTGAGCTTACAACGTCATTGAAAAAAGTGGGGTGTAATGGATTTATCCATTATGGTTTTACATGTTGTAGGTAAACTACCTAGAGCTCTCATCCATGGCTCAGGCTAGGCTTGTTCAGCACAGCTATGGTGCGACGTACAACTCAGCAAACAACCACCATTCTTTAACAGCTCACTTGCGTGTAACAATTTTATGGGTTGTAATGAATGAGGGATATGGGAATACTGCTGTATTTCAATCCCTTCAGCTCTGGATGAGTTCACTAAGTTCTCATTGCTTCTGCAACATCTCATGTCTGTGTATTTTCTACTACAGTGGCTGGCCACAGTATTCCTTCCTCGGTTAAGCCAGGAAATAGAAGAGAACTGCTGGGAAATCCTGCCTTACATAATTTTATGAGCAATACCAGCTAATGTTTGAGATTTCATGGTAGACAAAGCATATTTTTGGCAGATAAAATGAATGTGGGATTTTTAACATTTTTCCCTTCATAAAATGACAAAACATAATCACGGTTTTAGTACTTTAATGTGCCTTTATCTACAAGAAGTAAATATAACATCAAGCATCCTGAGTTTATAATGCATAGTTTGCAGAAAACTGCAACAGTTCTACAGTATTTTTATCTTTATAATGCTGAAATAGCATTGCAAATGTGTCTCCAATTTGGTACTTTTTTTTCTCTTGTTGCATGTAATATGACCAGCTGCATCTTAAGGTACTACATAATGAAGAGCAGACTTTCAAAAGGATTCAGCAGCTCCCATTGAAATGACAGCTGATTTTCCTAAGAGCTCAGCACTTTATAATGTAAGATCTTTCAAAACTCTGACTCCGGTGTACTATTCCAATGAGCAATAAAGAACAATAATTAGGTTTATAAAGAGTCGGTGTGCATTCAAGCAGGTGTCCTCCGGCTACTCTGCCAGTATGGCCACACCAGGATTGGGTGGATACTGATAGGACAAGGGGGAATGGTTTTAAACTGAGACAGGGGAGGTTTAGGTTGGATATGAGGAGGAAGTTTTTCCCCCACAGGGTGGTGACCCACTGGAACAGGTTGCCCAAGGAGGCTGTGGATGCCCCATCCCTGCAGGCATTCAAGGCCAGGCTGGATGTGGCTCTGGGCAGCCTGGTCTGCTGGTTGGTGACCCTGCACATAGCAGGGGGTTGGAACTGGATGAGCATTGTGGGCCTTTTCAACCCAAGCCATTCTATGATTCTATGATTCTATACCTGTGAGTGCCAACCTAAAGATCAAACAATTGTCTTGGTTGAGGTCAGGAGCCATACACAAAAGTTCCCAACATTGTGCAAATTTTAAATGAAAGACATTTAGAAAGAGAAGTCATCTCTGTCTTTACACAATGTAGATTGAATACTGGTTAGATGCTGCCAAAAATGAGGAAGTAGCAAACTTCAGCTACTGACTATAGAATATTCATTGGCAACACCCACAGGCTTTGTATGACATTATCACAGCTCCAAAATATCAAGTTGTTCAGTAAAAAAAGTTATAATTAGATTCTCTGGCATTCTCACATGAAAACCTTGAACATATCCAATAATAATAATTAATTATGTTTTTCTCCACACTTTATAATCTCTCTCAACATAAGATAATGTTTATTGCTCTAGACCCATAAAACACTCTAGACCCAGTTTAACAAGCAGTGAGGGAATAATGAAATTGTAATTGCTGCCTTTGTTAAGAAGGTTGCTGATGAACTTTATTTGGTATTTGAAAATTGGAAATCTGTGTTCTGTGGAGAACACTAAAAAAAACCAACGTATATGATTATTTACCACATAGGCTAATGTAAATTAATAAAATTATCAGTGACCTCTGTGGGATTAGGATCTCTGAAATGGTTCATCCAGAAAGAGGATGGGTTAAAAACTCTTTAATTTTGATAACATTTAATCTGTGTATGCCACTCTGTCTTTCAAATTTCATTGCCTTCCCCAAAGTGAAACAAAAACTTAATCAGGATACTTCCAGCAGAGAGTTGGATGAATGCTTACTGGCAAGAATGTAAAAGCATTTCCTAATGAAAGTCACTCGCATTTTGAAATTAATTTGCTTTGACCATGCTCACTTTGCTTTTGTATTTACTTTCTACGAATACTCAATTGATTGAATTTGCCTGCTATAACTGTTCAAGGAAAACCAATTTCAAAAATCACATAAGTGGGCATTCAAGAAGCAGAATTTAAAATTCACCTTTCTACTTTGTCTCAGTTACTGTGAAAGCCTCAATGGTATCTCATACTTAATAACTTTATTGAATTTATTCTCACAATCGTCAGAAGGACAGAATTAGGAGCTACTTGGCATAGCTCTGGTAACAGAAGCCAGAAGCAGAGAGGAAGACTGAAAATGTACATCCTAAGGTCTGTATTAGCAGTCCTAACTATATCATCATCTTCAGCTTAGTCAACAGTAAGGAAACAAGAAACATGAAACAATCATGGCCAAGCACTACAATTTTTACTGTAAACGATCATAAGGCAGTATGAAAACCAATGGGGAGGGGGTCAGTGGCCAATATCTAACAAGGACAAAAGTATTTAGTAATTCAAGTACAAACAAGACAACCTTGCAAATTCAAATGAGCTACCCTACATAAATTCATATATTTACATTCATGTGTGACTGTATAATTAAACTTCAGTAATTAATCTCAGTTTCAAATTCCTGACAGAAAGACAATTAACTCCATAATTTTGAAACTACGACATTGATTTACAACATACTGTTTAGCCCATATTATTTAGGCTATCTCTACACAAACTTATCTACCCATAGGCAGCTCGGATTTCTTGGTTTGAAAGGAAGCCATGGCAGCAGTTGATGTAAATTGGAATGCTCTGCAGAGCCAACAAATAAAGGCAATATATATAAATACAGTGAGCAATAGCCACCCACCAAAGCAGATAGTGAACTTCAGATATCAGATGTGCCCTAATAGATGGATGGATGGATGGATAGATAGATAGATAGATAGATAGACAGACAGACAGACAGACAGATAGATTGATCTGTTGCAGTGGAAAGGACTTTCTGAATCCCAACTATATTAGGCAAGCCTAGCTATGAACTTATCAGGATGCTCCAGCACCAAGGCAAATTTGAAATAGGGTAAAAATTGAACCTTAAAGGATCACGTAACACAGCAGAATCACTCTACTCTTGGCTTACTTGAAGCCAAGGTTCCTCTTAGAAGTGAAAAAAGTACTCAAGGGTCATTCAGGTGATCTATGGGAATGACTCCGTTATAAAATAAGACATTTCAAATACGGTTAACTGAAAACATGAGATTATAAGAAGCATTTATGAACTGTTAGAATTGCTCAACAGCATATAAATATGGGAACACTGAGAAAATGAATGCTTGGTTGGAATTATAAATTCTTTGTTTCAGAAAAAAATTAGTTGGAGCTTTCTGTGACACAGGTGCTCAAAAAGTTACTTCTTATTTCAGGCAAAGATAAAAGAAATGGAGTCTCCAAACCATTCTCTGTAGTAATGTACACAGCAGCAATAACCTTAGGGCTTTCCATTTGGCTGAATATTTACAAAATGTTTTATTCATTTAAAGTAACATCATGCAAGGATTTTAAACAACGATTAAAGAACCTAAAGAGAAAATGGAGTTCCTGCTTTTAGATATTTAGATTTGAGATATTTAAGATCACATCAGTTTGGATGTGGCTCTGGGCAGCCTGGTCTGGTGGCTGGCGACCCTGCCCATGGCAGGGGGGTTGAAAGTAGATGAGTTCTTTACAGCCCAAGCCATTCTATGATCATCTTTGGATGATCTTTTTTGTTCGTTTTACTAGTGAAAAGTATAGTATGAAGTATACTTTTTCTTGGTGAACATGTAAGATATACCTACTTTACTCTTGTTACTGTCTTTGCTCTGATGTTAATTTATGACTTTTCACTAGATACACCTGGTTCACTAAATAATGAAATATCGTAGCAAACCTGGTAAAATTTGGGCAAATGTTAGGCTTCAGATAATCTGTCTATAATCTTCAGAGTATATTTATTATTGCTATTAGTCTCATTCTAATATTTTGAATCTTCCTCCTTATTTTTTCCTACACGCAGTTGTATCTACTCTTAATGCAGACTACAAACTTCCCGAGCAAAGGAATCTTCTTTACATGTTCTCCATTATCCTGTACAATGGAGCATCATTCTCCTTCTTCTCCTGTGTAACTAGAGATAGGATGAGAGGGAATGGCTTCAAGTTGTACAAAGGGAGGTTCAGGTTGGATAGTAGGAAAAATTTCTTCTCTGAAAAAGAGTAATCAGGTACTGGAATGGGCTGCCCAGGGACATGGTGGGGTCACCATCCCTGGAGGTGTTCAAGAAACATTTAGATGTTGTACTATGGGTCAGGGGAAATGCTAATGTTAGGTGGACGAGATGATCTTGGAGGTCTTTTCCAACCATGGTGATTCAATGATTCTATAATTTTCACTAAATTGTTTTGTTAGGAAAGGCCACATGCCATGCACTTTTTTGATGTTTACCATTTGGAATGTCTTCTTTTGACAATATGATTCATATCATTAATTTTAAACCTTTGCAAAACAATATCTTCACTTCCTGCACAGAAAGAAAAGATGATAAATTCAGACATTTCTCTTTTAGGCTCTAAAATTTCTGCATTAAACACAGATTTCCATTATTACTGATCTAATAAGTCCTATTCTCATCTGGGCTATCAGTAACTCAATAAGTAATTACCATTCACCTTAGGCTGTTCCAGTCCATTAGACCAATACTGATGACTCAGGGGAGGCAATAAACGAAGAGCACACAGCTGATAAAAGAACAGAAAGCGATGTGAGAAAATGCTGCTGCTGTAACTCATGCTCCATTGCTGTGTTTACTGAGAAATGCTCAAATATTGCTCAATTTCATTTAAATTGATACGATCAAATGTAGAGTAAGTTTATAATTTTAATGCTTTATTTCCTTACACAGCTAAACAGAAAAGCTGTTCAAACTGATGTTATGGAGGAACGCAAGACCTATATTTATTTCCAGTCCAAGCATCATAGAGGCTACTCAAAGCTCTGCACACAGAGACTATCTGTGCTCTGCTCTATCACTGGAGACTAAGAGTTGCCCTAGGGAGCTGAAAATCCATAGCTGAATTCACTCTGATTCTGATCTCACCCAGTCCAATGTGTAAATGTCTGTCCAGTTATGCTGCTGAGAACCAGGTCAGAACAATGTTGGGTGGTCCAGTGTGAAACCACGAGTTGGACTAAATCCTTATGGATCCTTTAGAACTTGGGATATTCTGTGATTCTATGATTCTATCACTGCCCAATGGCTGTTGGAAGGAAGGAAAGAAAAGTGAGTCACTGTAACATATCTTTGCTCAGATTGCAGCCAGTGCCATCCCAATAGTCTGCCCTGCTCAGGAAAGGACAGCATCTCAGAGAAGGCCAGTGAGAAACTGAAGCTCTTCACTGAGGGACACATCAGGAGAAACAACAGCCACGAACTCAAAGAAGGGAGGTTCCAGCTGGATATCCAGGGGTAAGCTTTTTTCTAAGGATGGTAAAGCACTGAACAGGTTGTGTAGAGATATTTCAGGATGTTTTACTTGCAGGTTTTCAAGACACAACCAAACAGAACCCTAAGCAGTTGAATTCAGTGTGAATTCTGGGCAGGAGGTTTGACTTGAGACCTCCTGAGCTTTTTTCCATCCCAAATAAACCTCTGTTTCAGAGATATGATAATCATTATGAGAAGAGAAACTTTAACAGATGATTGAGATGTCACCTCTGTTAGCACACAGTATGAGTGCATACACAACACCAAGTGGCAAAATAGAATAATTTGGTGATGAACTCCTGACAGCATTTTCAATCTCAGCTCTTCTATCAAAAACTGCACATCACATCCAGCGTGTGCAGCCACTGCTCTGTGCTCTCATCAATGCTGACAGAAATGAATTAAAATTCCCTAACTGTCAACAAAACATTTTTTAAAGGATTTAGACAGTTTTGTTGAGTATGATAACTGCGTAAGAAATACTGGATCAGTGTCCACATTTTTCAACTCTTTGAAAAGGTAGGTAATAGCAGGACAAGGGGAAATGGTTTTATGTTGAAGGAGGGAAGATTTGGATTGGATGTCAGGGGGAAGTTCTTTCCTATGAGAGTGGTGAGCTGCTGGAACAGCTGCCCAGAGAGGCTGTGGATGCCCCGTCCATCCCTGGAGGTGTTCAAGGCCAGGTTGGATGGGCTCTGGGCAGCTGGGCTGGTAATAAATGTGGAGGTTGGTGGCCCTGCGTGTGGCAGGGGGTTGGAGCTTCATGATCCTTGAGGTCCCTTCCAACCCTGGCCATTCTGTGTGATTGTGTGTGTGTGATTTAAAAGGCTCAAGATGTGGGAAGATTCCCATTCATTATATAAATAATTGTACATTTAATTTATCTATGCAAACTGGCTCATTAGTTTTGAGCAAAAATATTGCTTAATATTTATTTTATTGAAATTTCTTTCTTCAAATCAAAATAGAAGTTCTACTAATAACGTCTGCCCTATAATTACATCTTTCTGAAATAACCGAGGTCAATCACAGATCAGAGCTGGGGTATTTCTAATATCAATACTTAGTGCTGATCAAGGAACAAAAAATATTTTTATGTAGATTTTTATTATAAAAAAAAACAATTGTTGGCAGTTTAGTTACTTGACATCTAAAAGTCCTCCAAGAACTTCTCCAAAAACTACCATGAAAGAATCTTAAGATTCCTTACAAAGGTTTTTTTTTAATCATCTGTAAGAAACTCTCTTCTAATTAAGGAGTTCTAAATTATTTTTGCGATCATTCTTTAAAATGCATTTATTTATTTCTTTTCTTCCATAGGTAAGTCATAAATTTACCTAATTTGCCACTGAGCTCACAGATTTAAGAAGCACCTGCTCAGACTAATTCACATCTAATGAATGCTGTTTAGGATTCCTATTTAGGATTTATGTTCACCAGTCTTTACAGTTGATCGGGCTATGAAAGAACTTCTAAGAAAGTCAACCTTCTGTACCCGTTTTACAGATGGAGGCCTATGAAAGTTCACAGGATCAGCCCAAACTACTTCACAGCCTTGCTGATGACACGCGCTAGAAAATTTTTAATGAGCAGATCTGTAAGGAAAAACGTCTCTATTAAGATGTGTTGTTCCTCTCTCAGTGGTTAAATGATTGTTTCCAGAAGCAATAATCAGCTGCTGATATGAAAGCACCCAGTTAATTAGCTAAAGATTGTACTATTCGAAGAACCTACATTATTCACTCAACCATGGGAAATAGTTTTATTTTACAATATTATTAAATGCCACATTTGAAATTGTTTAGCTGGTAATGCAATTCTTGAAAATGCCCTTCACTAGAAAAATATCTTTGTTCATTATGAAATGCAAAAGAAAATTTGCAAAATCTAGCAGCTACGTTGTGCAACAAGATAGCTCCTTTCTACCACTTTACAACTTTTAATTACTGTAGTAGAGACTAGAATAATACCTAATAAACATTTATATTAAATTATTGGACAGTGAATTGAAAATCAAAATGCAATTAAAGAATTTTCCTTGTTAGATTTCATGCAGAAAGTGGAGTACAAGGTGTTTTTTAACACGCCCTTTTGAAACTGCAGCGAATCACCAAAACATTATTTCTGTGCCAAAGAATAGGACTAAAATTTGGTTTAATTACAGAGAAAGTTCACAACCGCTGAGAAATCCAGATTTCTGTGCCAGAAGGATGGGGAGCTGCTCTGGTGCTTTACCAATAATGTCTAGATCATCAACTAATGGAATAGCAGGGCAACAGCATCTATAAATATGAGCTGTGAGACTTATTTAAGCTAATACACTTTTCTAAAACCTATCTGATGGACACATACTGCTCCTTCTGTGGGCAACAGAAAGCAAGCAACACCCAAACAGATGATCTCCCCTTCTACTTAAAACCCATTTAGCAACAAAAACAAGACATGTATTTTGGCAACCAACTCTAGTGATGGACCATGAGTTTAGCATAGACACCTTTTATCCTAATACGAGGGTGGAACAGCCAACTGGAAACATGTCAGCATATCTTCTACTTCAAAAGTAAAGATGGATGTAGACCACTGTATACTTGGAAGGCATTTTTGTCATTTAAAATACTGGCAGAACACTCATTATACAGCCTAAACAAGTTCTGATATGTTTGGGGTTTTTCTTGCAAAACTGTAAACCTTTATCACGTAGCAATGCTTATGCCTATGCATTAATCTCTAAGGCAAATGTACACATGTAGAAGAATAGACATATGCATATACCTATAATCCTATATACACATATGGAGGCATACAAGACAATCAGAATGTTGCCTGGTTGAGCAAATCAAAAAGTAGGTATAGTAGGCAGTGGGAAAGCAGGAAAAATTGCTTTCTGCTCTTTGATTCCATTTGCTGCTTTGAACTTCTTCCTCAAAGTTGCAAGCATGCAATGGTCAGAAAAAAACAGCACATGAAAAATGAAATTGAGAGGTAGGCTTCCTATAGGAGACCTATCCTGCAAACAAAACTCATACAAACCTTTCCCTGTCAATGGTAACTTCTGAGAAAAAAAAAGAGGGAACTGCTTGAGAAGACAAACATCCTGTTCTGATTGATCTACCCAAAAATTTCATCACATACAAAGTCACCATTCATGTCCAGGTTGGAGAAAATGACCAAAAACAGAAAGAAAAAGGAAGTTTGGCTCTCTCATCAGTGGAGCATTAGTCAATACTTTTATATGGAATCAGACCTAAGCCAGCACAACTCTTTCTGGCTGTCCCGCCACTAAGCACAGCAGAAGTCTCATCTCTTGCTAAGATGCTCACAAATTGCAACAATGGACATTTGTGGTCTGCAGCTCAGCAGGGACATGCCCACCCAGTAAGTCAGCTCTGTAAGGGGAGATCTGGAGGTAGGAAGGTAAGTCTCCAATACGACAAACAGATCATTTGTTCCACCACAGCAGTGGCATGATGGTAAAGAGAAAGGAGCACTAAAAACAGACTGAAGGGGATAAGGTGCTGTAATGTCCTGTCATGCATTAAGGAAGAGGGGGCTGAAAGTTTTAATAAGCAGAATTCTGAGGAGCTCAGCAAGTTCTGAGGTTTAAAAAAAGAACAAAAATAGGAAAAAATGAGCATGAAGAGAGGTTACATGAATCCCTTCATCCTTCCTCCCACCTCTTTCAGACAAGACATTCATAGAATCATAGGATCATAGAATGGCTCGGATTGAAAAGGAGCACAATGCTCATCCAGTTCCAACCCCCTGCTATGTGCAGGTCACCAACCAGCAGACCAGGCTGCCCAGAGCCACATCCAGCCTGGCCTTGAATGCCTGCAGGGATGGGGCATCCACAGCCTCCTTGGGCAACCTGTTCCAGTGCCTCACCACCCTCTGGCTGAAAAACTTCCTCCTAAGATCTAACCTAAACCTCCCCTGTCTCAGTTTAAAACTGAGTTCCCCCTTGTACATGAAAAGATAAGGGAAGTGTAAGAGAAGATACTCGTGGAGAAGTGAGGACAAGGAAACTTTCATGTATTGACTGTCGACTTTGTGCAAGGAAGCAGCGCCTTCAAACACAGCACTTCCAGGCTCTAATAAGAAAGGATCAATAATGACAAAATGACATTTTGATTGCAGTCAGCTGAGAGGAAAAAGAATCTTGACACACTTCATGGAGGCAGGAAAAAGTAAGCACTGGAACAACACCAAGGCATTTAATTTAGAGCTAGATTCCTTCCTTTATGCTATTCCACAAACAGTACAGCTAAGATAAGAGGCAAAGGACTACTTCAGCTCAGAAGGGTGACTTATTTTAAAATGCTGGGAGGATTCCAAGTCTGAAATAGGCTGTCAGCTTGCTGATAAATTATAGAACATGACAGGCAATATTTGGTTGGGGAACAGTTCTCAGAAATACCTCCTCTCCCTCCCTTCTTTTCCCCCAGTCCTGTATCGTCATTAGCACAGGAGTATAAAGACTGTAAGAAGCGTCCTTTAGGGCCATCACTTCAGCTATCAGCCAAAAAAGAGTCACTCAAAAGCTACTGAAGGTGTTTTCGCAAACCTCCAAGTGTTTTGGACTCTCTTCTGTTCAGTTTTGCAAAAAATAAAGTCAATTGACTGCATGCTTATCACCTCTAGCACATTCATATGAATGCTGAATAAGCTCCACTCTTGCAAAAAAAAAAAAAAGAAATAGAGATCAACTGGCAAACTCTTGTTCATCCTATTCTGACACCATCGAAGAGACCGGGCATGAGCACATCACAAACACAAAAAGGTGAAGAAGTCCCTGAATTCCTGTGACACATCTGGAAATGTTCAGGTATCAAAAAACAGCTATTTTAAATATCAAACATAACAGAAGGATCCTGCATTAAAGTGTGCAAGAAGAACATCTTTAGGGTGATGCTGTGGTTACTATGGTTATTGTTCATGGATAAATTTTGTTTTCTCAGCATCAAATTGCTAGGAGAAAGAGGGCAGGCTTACTGAAAAAAAAAAAAAAAAAACCTGGAATAAAGACATACTACCAAGATCACCAATTTAATAATATTCACAGCTCAAGGAGAAAGACTATGAATGAATGAAGTTCATTCGTGGTTCATAACCATCATGAAGTTGATGGATAAAAAGGACTGCAAGATTATCTTGTCTGATTAATCAGTAGACCATTTGATTATATTCATTTATTCACTCAATATATTCACTTAATCTATTAAATACAGTAGTGTTAATTTTTCCTGCCACTGCAATCCTATGCCTCCACCTTTCCAAGAAGACTAAAGGTAGTGAGGATGAATGAGTGAGGGGGGAAAGCAGAGACAGACCACAAGGTAAATGAATCTTCCAGAAACAGATGGGACTTCCATTTCAGTAAATAACTCACATTGCTACTGAAGAAACAGTTTGGGGAGAAAGGTGGGAGATTTTCCAACCTCTCCTCACACTTCCCCAGCCATAGATCATGCTCTGAGAGCCCCACAGATCTGTATGCTTCCACCCTGGTCAAAGGAAAAGCACCAAAGAGAGCCATTAATATTTGTGCTTGATTAGAGGTTTTGATGTTCAAATCAGGAGTAAATGTTAATGACTTAATCAGCAGCGGAAAGAGAGATAATTTGAATTAGTGCTAGTTCTTGACAAGGAAAAAAAAATAATACAGGGAAATTAAATGATTTAAGAAGTCATAGTATTACAATCATGGATCTAAACAGTGTGCAACTGTAAATATGCTGAAGTCAGCTGCACAGGATTTGGATTCAGCCCTTACATTTGTCATAAGGCTTCTGAACTGGGAAAGGTTAATTATGTCCAATTTAATGTTGGGAATAATATCTCAGCAGTGTGTGAGATAAAAGTTCTGAAAGACTTTGAGGACCAAAAACAGTAAGCAGAAAGCTATGCACCTAGGCTGGCACATGTCAACTGAACCAAGCCACTTCCCAATCTAACTGTACTTCAGTGTAAAGCAGACATTCAGTTTGGATATTAGGAACAATTTATTTGCCTAAAGAGCAGTGATGCAGTGGCAGAGCTGCCCAGGGAGGTGGTGGGGTCACCGTCCATGGAGGATTCAGATCCGTGGGGATGTGGCACTGAGGGATGCGGGCAGTTGCCGTGGTGGGTTGGGTCAATGCTTAGGTGATCTTAGAGGTCTTTTCTAGCTTTAATGATTCTATGACATCCGTGATGTATAAAACACACTACAGCCCAATTCACTGCCAGCATTACAAATCTCAAGATAACACTTAGAGATGGAGAAGCATGATCACAGCAGGTACCACTTCTGTGTTCTGCTGCATGGAAGTGCATTGCAGCGGGGTGAGGGACACAGAACAGACACTGGGGTCAGCATGACTCCCATCAGTGCTGCTGTCTCAGGGCACCCTGCATTACACAGAGCTGATCTCACAACGTTTTCCCACAAAACAACTGAGATTTTGGAAAGATGAGAACACCCCAACTTGCTGCATTTAGGCTTAAGCAGTGCTTGTTCAGCAGAAATGGGCTCATGAACTGAGATTTCACACTACTGCAAATTAATCACACAGAAGATCTTATTCAACTGTATAATCTACCAGGAAAAGGTACACCACATGAGTAATACTTTGCAAAATTAATGTCTATATTTGCTGACCACACTTCAAACTAGGAGCAAATAGCAAAATATTAGAAATCGCTCTGAGAAATCTGAATCATTCATTACCAGGAAAATATGAAAACAATGACCATGATTCTTTCATTAGAAACCCAGCATGTTAGCCACACTGTTAATACACTTATAATTAAGCTTGCCTGTTGCTCACAGATTTGTTTCGCATGGCCTACAACACTGCCAGGCTTCCACTGCTAGAAAATTGTCCCAGACCTCGATGGCTATCTATTCAACTTTTATAAATTGCAGATAACTTTAATTCAGACGTTTGTCAAAATAATCATCATTTTTTACAATAATGGCAGTGAGGCAGTGGCACAGGGTGCCCAGAGAGGCGGCTGTGCCCCGTCCCTGCAGACAGCCAAGGTCAGGCTGGATGGGCTGTGAGCACTGATGGAGCTGTGGGTGTCCCTGTTCAGTTCAGATGGCCTTTAAGGGTCCCTTTCTATTCAAACCATTCTATGATTTCATTCTGCTTTCTCAAGCACATGCAGCTTTGAAGCTGTTCTACCTCACTTTTGTCAGCATAAAGTGTATTCCTATGCAAATGTCAACAACATCTTTGCAAGTAATAGATTAAAACAATGTGTTTTAGCTATGTAATATACAGGTAGGGTGCCAACTAAAACAGAAGGAAGATAAACACATTCCTGCATTAAGCTCATGAATACTTTTGCCTTGGTAAGGGCTATTTAACTAAGTTAACAGATACTTTTAGAATTATTTCTATGCCGGTGGTCCTAACAGCATCCTATGATATCATTGCAGTTCCTCTGTGTGATCGTTCAAAAGGCAGAGAACAAATGGCAGCACTTCTCAGAGCTCCAGTGAAGGTTATGGTTTGTTTCATTTGGGTTTTAATTTGTAAAAAGGTTCAATTCTTTGTACACCGTAAATCAAATTAAGGCCTGCCTGGGGACTCATCATCCCAAGCATCTAATGAAGAAAATACATCAGAGCCGATGCAAATTTATTGGATGATTTCTGCACAAAGGAAACAACAAAATAGCCAAGAAGAGCCACATATTAATGAGGAAACGGATGATATTTAATTAAATAAATATTCTCAGCAACACTGCAAGGAATGAAATTGCACGTGTGTTGGACTGCCAAATTTTGAAGCAGGTTACTGAGGTTTAAAGTGCATCATAAACTGCTCATTGTTTTCCTCTTTGCTGATGCAGAGAAAGCATCTGAGAGACAAACAGACACTTCTTAGAAATTAGGCACCTTTTCAGACAGTAATACCATACGTTCTCCTCTGATATTAAGAGTTCCTGAGGGAAAACAAAAATGGATTTTTGTTAACTCTCTATTTATGATTGGTAGTATTTTCATCCCTTCCATAAAAATAATCGATCAAGTTCACCATTAAAACACCAATGTAATTTTAAATACTGTACCAGAAATAATAGGTTAGAGAATTTTAAGAATTTCTTATTTGGAACTCAAATGATTCTTCTTTTTCAAGTTAAAGGAGATTTTCTTAAGCATCAGAGGAACAGTTGGTGGCAGCCCTGATCATGGCAGGGGATGGAGCTGGAGGATCTTCAAGGTCCCACGCAAACTGAGCCACTCCATGGTTCTACAAAAAGCACAGCAATATAATAATGCACTGATAATGAAGATGGGTTGTGATGTAGACAAGACAGAAAGCTGATTTTCTCATTTGTCATTGAGAAGTTTCAGTCCCAGACCTATGCAGGGGTTCCTCGAATTCTACATACACACCCAAAATTGATAATCTGTTGGTCCTCCTGTGTATCTGCATTAATTGTGGACCCTCAGCAGACAAAAGGCTGCAGCAGAAGCTATAAGGCTGTCTGCTGTAACAGAAGTATTCCATCTCGTTATTACATGTAGAGCTCGTTTATATTTTCTGTTTTCTGTTGGTCATCTTTTTTTAACTGTTGTACTATTTTAACTGGTGAGATGGAGGAAAAAAACACAAAACACTTCCGTCAATGCTGAAAACACCGTTCTCACTGAAGACGATGGGAATTTCATCCCACACTTCAATTTAATCCGACTTTATTCCAAAGCTACAATCTCATGCTATCCCTAACACCTGCCTTATGCAGAAATAGTAATGGCTCCCAATTCCCTTCCGCTGATCTCAGCAGTCTCTACATACTCCCTGCAAACCTGTTAGGACTTCACATGCAAACTGGGTCCATGTGAAACCAAAGCAACAATGGCAGTATTTGATTTTTTCCCATTCCTAAAGCCAGAGCTTATGTTTACAGGAGCAAGCAATTTAGTCTCATGGGAAGAAATGAGCCGATAAGGTCCCTATCTGCACGTTATACGCACAATGAGGTGCTGCCTGGGCTGCCCTTATGCTGATCCTCTCATAGAAGATGTGCATAAGGCTGCTGGGAGGCTCAGGGGCTCCTTCCCATTAGGATGAGTCTTTCACTTCCTCCAGGAGCCCCACTGCACACACAAAACCATTACAAAGAAAGGGGAATAACTGTGCGGCTCCGTTGAAAATGACACTGCACATTCTGCAAATGACAAAAGAAGCTGTAGCCATTTTCTTCTCCCTCCATCCCATATCCGCTTAACCAAAATAAACCAAACCCTTTTTATGGAGATGAGCATTTCTTTTTTTTTTATCATAAATTCAACCCCAAATACGTGTTCAATAGCAAATACAAACCAAAATATTAAGGATTCAGTAGTCAGCATGCAGCCTGTGGTTCCATTCCACAAGGTCATTCATTCCCCAAAGCAAAATGGACATCCTTCGGGAGTCCCAGCAGAAAGCAAAAAAACCATAGAGCACACTTGCAGGCACGTGCTAGAACGGTTTCTTTCACTCCATTCAATTCTGCTACGGCCTCTTCACCATCACTCCAACCACTCTTTTTTTCCCCTAGGATAGTTAGCAATCTTTGAAAAGCCACGACAGGTTTGTCAGCAAATCAGCAATGTTTTGAACCTCCCCAAAATCTCTGTGATAACCCTGATTGCACTTGGGACTAAAATGTCACATTACTCCTCTATTTCCAAGATTCACACTCATTAGCCCTCTCAAAAACAAGACACCAAACTGCATTCCATTGTGCCTTTAACAAATTCTTTACAATGATATCTTACTGCAGAAGCAGACTGTGCGTATATGGAAGATAAGAGGAGTATCCATCTTGGAATGTTTATCAATAAACTATCTAAGAAAATGCAAATTCCAGTTTTCATTATTATTAATCACTGATATTGGGCACGCTCTTGCTGGGAGCTGAGCAATCTGGCTCTAAGCCAGTAAAGCACTTAAGCATCTTCTTATCTTTATGCATTGAAGGCAATATTACTATTCACGCGCTCAAAGTTAAGCGCGTGTAAGAGAGCAGAATGTTTAGCCTCGCTCTAGACCAAAGCCACCAGAAAAAACACAGTTAATGGAATATGGAAATATTAAAAACAAAATCCGAAGCAGGAACCTTCTACGGATTGAAATACCGTTCATTTTTAAACAGCTCCATTCCTCAAAGATTTGCTCTGTTCCATCAGGCTGGCAGCACGACAGCGCGTGTGCGTCCAACAGAGGAGAAAGGTTTGAGGATTACAATTCAAATATTATCTTATAATATTTATCCCTACATCTTAGAAAATTATTAGAAACTACGGACTGGGTTCATGCCTGATGCAGCTCCAGCTGGAGCCTGGAGTTGCAGCGCAGATGAAATTAGCCCCACGTGTGCATGAGTGTGCTTTTTCAGTAATGTTGCTAGACTTCAGGATGTTGGGCTTTTGTAAACCTCCATTAAAAAGCTTTTATGAACTAGTGTTGCAGTTTCCATAGAAACAGCGGATCATAATTTCTGTGAGAATATGGAACCTTTTTCAACACATTTGATAGTAATTTTCTCGAAATGACCTCCAGGTAATTAATGTGATAGTTTGACCCGCGCTTTAACATTATTTTCTTAGAAACAAGCTGTATTGCTCCTTTAAAAACTGGAATGCGTTGTTTGTACAAAGAAAAAGAAAAAGGAAAAAGACCTTGAAAGTTTGGGATCTGCTCAAGCAGGTATTGTATACGTGGCCAGTTCACATTTCTGCTTCTTTTTACACTTTTCTCTGATCTTGTGGAAGATTACACGCATCTCTACGATCTCTGCATCTTTTCAAGATTAGCAGTCAGAAACCTGCAAAGTGAAACCAAACAAAAGCACCTGTCTAGACGTGGATGTGGATCTGGGCAGCCTGGTCTGGTGGTTGGCAACCCTGCACATAGCAGGGGGTTGCAACTAGATGATCTTTGATGTCCTTTCCAACCCAGGCCATTCTATGATCCTATGATAGATCCCATTATAAACACACTGTGGGATGTGCACACAATGCAAATCACTTCAGAAGAAACTGTAGAGGTGGTGCTCCCATCAACACAGCCTTCATGGAACCTCCTCATTGCAGCACCAAGAGGAGAACACGCCTTGCAGAACTTCAAGTTATTTTCCCAAGGTGAAAAAAGGTTAAAGTCAAGCAAGATTTTACTTTAACCCCACGTAATTAATTGAGATGACTAATTTCTATTTACCTCAAGAACTCATTAGAATCTGATACTGGTGGGTGATATTAGACATTCATCATTTTAGAAAAAAATGTTCTTAAACTTCGTAATTTAACTTTTGAAATCTATTCTTAAAAACCTCCTGTGGACATGCTTAAACTAAATCTTTCTTTATCTTGAGCTACTTGCTCTACCTATAGGAGTGATTTGTTCTTCCTTCTCTTTCATAGAATCATTAGTATTGGAAAAGATCTCTCAGACCCCCAAGCTCAACCCCAGCCCACCCCCACCATACTCACTGCCCACATCCCTCAGTGCACATCTCCACATTCCTTGAACACCTCCAGAGATGATGAACCCACCACCTCCCTGGGCAGCTGTGTCACTGCATCACCACTCCTTTGGAGTAAAAACATTTCCTAATATCCAACCTGAACCTCCCCTGGTGCAGTTTGAGGCCATCATCTCTTGTCCTGTCGCTGCCTTGGGAGCAGAGGCCAACTCCCAACTCACCACAACCTCCTTTCAGGGCAATGTAGGGAGCGATGAGGTCTCCCTTGAGCCTCCCCTGCTCCAGACTAAACAATCTCAGTGCCCTCAGCTGCTCTCCATAGCACTCATGCTTTAGATCCTTTGCTGCCCTTCCCTGGTCACACTCCAGTACCTCCATGCCTTTTTTGTTTTTAACATTACAAGTTTTTGTCCCTGGCCATCTGAACTCTTATCATCTCACAGTGCCCTCCCTGCCCAATCACCCTTCTGTTTTCCTTATGCTTTTCTTTATTTCTTTCCATAAGTAAATCCCATAGATCATCAGTTGGATTGGTTGGTTTCTGAGATCCATTTCCTAGAGATGCATGATGCACTTCTACCATTTTCATAGCTTTATACAGAACATCACCTGTGTCCCAAATGGAAAAATGTCAAAAATTAAATGAAAGGATGCTGCTTTCTTTATGAAAAAAAAACCTGGAAGTCATCTCTGAATGAGGTTATTTGCATGTGCCGTGAAAACCACCAGCTGATAAAGAATATCACAGTAAAATATATCAACCAGAGTGTCTCCTGAAGCAACCACGACTATCTTGTGTACTTATTTAGACATACATGCTGAAGTACAAAGCAGGCATCGGCAGGTTTGAGGCCAGTAAAATGTGCAGAGCAGTGATCTATCTCCAAGTCCAATCCTCAAATTGTTCAGTTCACACGGAAGCTTATTTTCTGTTGGGTTCTGTTACTATTGGAAACGTGGCTGATATTGTGGATGGCATTTAAAATACACTCATCCCTTTTTGACATGGATTGCTGCCTAGTACAAGAGGAATTATCTTTATACGTTTAACAGGAATAGAAATTGTTCTTGCTCATTGCTTGTTGTAAGAGATGGCATTTTCTTGCACAAACTTTCTTGACCCTCTCTTTGCGTAATTTCTCTTGGCTGAGAAGATTTTTTCTTTTTAAATGACTGCATTTCAAATGAATAAAAATATGATACGGTAGCTACTTGCGTCCATTCTTTGTGGAGAGGAGAAAGAATGGTTCATGTTCTCAAATACTCCAGTGTTTTTCCATGGTTCTCAGGGTCTGGTCGAAGTTTTTAAGTATTATTCTGCTGCATCTTTCAGCCTACCGTTTGTAAACCAAAGGTATTACCTCAAAGTATCAATATAACCCCAAGGAAACCAGTCAACAGAAGTGAACAACTCCAGACCTGCCTCTCTCACACAGGAGGATATAGAGACGGATTTCTATAGACAAGAGACAGACTGCCTTTTCTTCCTACACAATGTTTGATCTTATAACACACTGTTAACCTCCCTTGGCTTGGCAGGACTAAGATTTTCACTTCTTCAGATAAAGACTTACCACTGTCTTCAATCTCTTCTCAAATTAACGGAACATCCACTTTTTGAATTAACTCCTTATCGCTGTTGACTATTTTCCAATAGATTGAATTCTTCCTGGAACTTTACATACCAGAAATATCACCATCTCATGTTTGATACTCCAGTATTTATCGGTAAGGATACGGTGTAGGCAGGCTGTTGTCCTTCCATCCATGCAAGGAATGCTGCCCAAGCATTGCCCTCCTTCCCCGGAAAAGTCCTGTAACAGTTCTAACTACAAAATGGGTTCTAAGTCAACTTTTTTTTCTTTTTCAAGAAGGTTTCTCTGTCAGTGCCTTCCTGTAGAAGAAGCAAAATGAGCTCGATTCCCAGTGTCCTCTCAGTGTCCCAAAGCAAGCATCTGAGCATGCACCATTTGCAGAATCAAGGGCAGAGGGGAGGTGTTTATGCAAAGAACATTCAGCTGCTGGAACAGATATTCCTCTGTCTCAAGTCTTTATTTTTTAACCTTGCTCAGTTGCCCATGTTCTACAGAGAGCTAAACCATCTCCTCTTACCAATCGTTAATGTACAAAAGGCAAAACTGCATTTATCCTACACTTACTTCACTAACAGCAGTTGTTCCAGCCCTAGGGGTGTCTTGCTCAGTGATGGGCTCTTGTGAAAGAAACACAGAACTCAATCACACTGGAATCTCTTAATAGATTTTATTCTGCAAAATTCTATGTATCTGTAGATTACACAAAGAGTCAACCTACTCAATTTCTGCTATTTTTAAAGTAATGTCCAAAATAGAACGCAGTACTCCAACCAGGCAAGTAGGTCAGAACAATGACCTTATTTTATGTGTTTTGCATTTCTAACAGGATCACACTGCTTACTCTCCTGTATCATTTTGCAGCAGAACTTCCAACACTTCATATATTTTCTACATACTTCTCACAGCTCACATCTACTTCACATCTACTTTATATATATATATATGTATATATATACACACTCCCTAGTGATTAAAGCAATCCCTTAGAAAAGGGATGACAAATTAAAATCTGGTTAGCCAAAGGAGGGAGCTGAAAGCTGGATTTCTCATAAATGGCAAGAGTATTCAAGTTCCCAAACTCCTGGGTTAACTTCAGCTCCTTCTTGCCTTGTATCTTGCTAGAGGTGCCCCAAATGGAAACACTTCTTTTTAAATCTCTTTTTCTTAATCTACTTTCTTTTCAACAACAAAATATTAAGTTATGCCATCAGAAAACTTTTTCAAATCAGATATGTAGATGAGCCAGAAAAATTAATGAGTTGCACCATCCTATTCCCATGTCTTTGTGCCCCAGCCCACAGCCAGCACAAGCTGGGAAGGCCACCACCTGCCCCAGGATGCACAACCTTCAGCAGACGTGCACACTATCGGCCGTCCCTGCATCACACATGGACCAGATCACCAGTGATGAGTGTGGAGAAACCTAATGCAATTAAAGACATCTGAATTTGTATACTGACATCAAACTTGATCCAACCCCTGATGTACCTATTTATTTGCTCGTTAGATTTTTGGCAATTTTTACCCAAGCTATTTCCTGTCTATTTCTATAGCTATCAAATTGATATTGAGTCATTACAATTCATGTTTATACTAATCACAGCAGAGAGAGATTTTTTAAGTTATAAGTGTCCCATTTCCATTTAATTTTGAGCAATACATACCTTTCCTCCTTTTGTCTATTTGTACACATTCTGCTTGCTTTACAAATAAAAAGAATACAACGACAGACATATTGCTATAAATTCTAATTAGCAGGAAATCATTTTCCAAAGAGAAAACGCTGATATGTTAGTGCTCTCCAAGTAATAATTCAACACACAAACCTTACTCTGCGAGAGAAAAGATCCTCCAAACAGCCATATTTATCCTCCTGTCAGTCATTTACAACCCACCACCTCATCCTCTCCAGTGTTAATCTCTTGTAAGACATTACAATATTCAACCACAGGTTGCAAAAGGAGATGATAAAAAGAGATTGATTTGGCAATATCAGCATGAGATCTCCCTGAAAATGGGACAAACTAAGCCAGGCGTTCTATGCATACACGAAGAGATGAATTCTCTTTGTGTAGCAAGAATATGTTGAGAAATAGCAGAAAAAATTGCTATTACTTCTTGACAGTACATTTCAGGGATCATTTGAAATGATCAAGATGAATATGATTACTTCATAGGTTTGTTTTTTTTTTTTTCCACTCTTGAATATGATGTAATGTATCAACACATTAATTGAAATTTTGGTCACAATTAGCATGTATTAAGTTCCTGATTAGTTGTATGCATTTAAAGCACTTTAATTGGTTTGTTTCCATTGATATAATGTAATGTGTTTTAAACTATGTAATTTAGAGGTGTGTATTTAGTTATCATTGATTAGCTAATCAATAGTATTGTCACAAGTGTATGAATGCTGGGTTAATTATGTCTGAAACTCACATTTCTTGGGAAATAAGTGACATAACAATTTTCCCCCTGGCTGTGCTAGCACATTATCTGCTTCTTTCATTAAGTCATGCAGATACTAGCATGACTTTGCATTCTCTCACTTGGTTTTGTAAAGCACTCAAAATGTCTAAAAGATTTATTCCCATCATCAGCTGCTCCTACACTTTCAACTCTTTTGACTTCATAAAAAGTACTCATACCAGACAGTCTCATCATGGTGCAACTAAAGTTAAAAATTCAGACACCAGAAATGGGGAATCAAGAAATTTAAGATTATTTTTAGTATTACGTTGTAAAATCTTTATTCAAACTGGGCAGTATTCAATACCTACCAACATCAAAACCACAACTCCCATCAGCTTCAGCACAGCTGACGTGGCTACACTGCCATTTTATCTTGTTTCACCTTAGTTGAACTAACCTATGAAATTAGAGTTCATAGAGCAAGAAATGTGGTTTAGGCCTAAAAAGTATTTTAATTGATTTTTAGAATTTAGGAATGTTGTCAAGTTCTTGAGATTCTTCATTCATTTGATTAGGATTTGCTATGCATCAAAAACATATTTAAAATATTATTTATACCTACTCTATATTTCTATCTCTGTTTTTTAACTGAGTTCATCTTGCCATTTAAAATGCAGGATTATTTTGCTCTGTGAATTTGTCCTTTTCCATTTGGAATTCTTGCTTTTTTTTTTGGTCTGAGTTCAGTGGAACAGACATCTTGTTTGTTTAACAGTGACTTCACTTATTTCACTTGTGTCATTTCAAGATGTTCTTAAACACACTTTCAAAAGTGCTATTCAATTAACTGCAAGAGAGAGAGATTTCTTATTAAACCAACACAATGCGTTTTTTGAAGTTGTACCAAAATATTGCCAATGGGCACAAAGAAAGATAACTGTCTTTTACTCAGAGAGCTCTTTGGTTAAACATCTTACACCTCTACTGTTCCCTTATTCTTCATGTCCGCCTCTACTCCTGAAGCAACCGAAACCACTTAACACATGGAAATCAGTCACATCTATTTTGGCAAGAGCTGTCATTCAAGTTGTCTTTCCAGCTGTATATGGAACTGTTCAAAAAAAAGTCTAACCTACTGAGCAAGTCCAAGGCTTTAATTAATCCCAACCATCTGGAGCAGAGCAAAGACAAACGCTAGGTAAATGCTAACTAAAATGGTCAATATTCAGTCTCTTTCCGAAGAAGAACGTGTTTACTTGGGGTATTAAGAGGTCTTCAAAACATCAGGCCTCATAACCGCCTTTTCAATGAATAAACAAATTATTTTGTTTCATTTTAGGGATGTTTGAATTAGTTGTAATTACACTGCAGCTGACACAGTATTATTAAGTTACAACAAATCACCCAGAATTTCAAATTAGAAAGGTAAAATGTTTCTGTTTCAGTACCAATTTTCTGTAGGGTGCACATCATCCCATAAATTCATGGTGCTGTGACACAAAGCTTTTCTCACTACTTGATGCAGATGCCTTATTACTTTTTACTTCCTTTACTACCTTGTTGTTCAGAACCAACATGGCCAACTCACTTCTCATGCTTCATCACGGACCATCCACATACCCTTCTTGTTGCTTTCAGCTGTCCCAGTAAACCCAAATGAATCTTGACCCTTCCCAGACTCTAGGTAGATTGTCTCAAGAATCAGTCAAAATGATTTGCATTTACTTCCATCCAGTGAAACAGAGGTAGTTAAAAGAACATTGCTGTGGCTAGTAAAGCTTCTTACGTTGGAGCCACAGATGATGAAACACTGAAAGGTTGAGACGTTCACAGAATACAAAACACAAGATATCCAAACGAAGCAAGAAGTGTGTGCACATCATCAGAAACAGTAAACAACAGAGCCAAAACAAGGGCACTTGCCCTAGACACTGTGGGATGATAAGCATACATCATCAGAGGAGCCCAAACTGGCAACGTGTTATGAATTATGCAGAAACTAATACAAAACTAGTATATTTTCAACTATAAAATACAAGCACGTTGAGAGAACTGGATGCTGCGTAAAGACAGATTAAATACACACCAATTTTTGTTTGAGATGTCTTTAATAAGTTCACAAAGAATGACACCTAACCTGAACGTTTTGTTCGGCATCACAGCAGCCCTGCCTCCCTGCCCCACTAATAACAAATCTCAGCAGAACGTATTTATTTCATAGTTTGTTTTTAACCACTGATGACTGAAAGAGGCTACAGAAGGGCTGTGCGAAATTACATCACTGCTCCTTGTGGGTGAGATCCCTTCCCCCTCTGTGTCACTTGATTCTTGACTGAGCTAAACCACTGAAAAATTAGACTTCATTTCAGTATGCTAATAGCAATCTATCCAAAACAATGTAATCAAGGCCTCATGTGCTCCTATAATTTCATTCTTGACATAAGTCTGACAGCTATTTATTGTTAGAAGGAACGGTGGGGAGGGGAAGAGAAAAATTTCTGTAATTTCCCCTCCCCCAGCAAACACAACAGCTTTGCAGTTTAAAGCAGTATCTTTGTGAAATGCACAAAATGGTAATAATCATGGGGTTTACATATGTCTTGTCTTAAGCAATCAAGGCAGAGAGTTAACGGAGAGGCACATTCAGATGTGCCAATTCCCAAACTGGCCACCTCTGATGAGCCAGCTGTGAGCTTCAATTGTCACATTATAATTTAGACGAAGAAGGGGGGGGGTGGAGAGAAAGGCATCCAGCTCCACACTGGATGAACATAATTATTCACAGCAGGATGCTGCAGAATTAATTTAGCCAATCAGAATTATAGTGGGGGCTGGGTATCGGCAGCAGCAAATGTGGAAAAGAATAAGGGAGGAGAAAAAAAAAAATCAGGAAAGGGATCAGGAAAAACGTGGCCAGCACCCTGCTAATATTTTGATTCTGCATCCCTCGGCATACTTGGAACATGACGAAGTGGAAACAAAGCTGTGACATAGGTGTTCCTGCTTCAGTCTGGCTGACTCAACATTAGAGAAGCTGTGAATTTGGTGCATTAGGAAAGATGTTAACAATCTGAGGTTGTTGGGGAAATATCCTACAACATGCTACCTGATTGCATCATACTGAGTAATCCTCCCCGATGAACATAAATCTGGGAACGGCGCTAGCAATGCTGCACCCTTCTGGTTTAGCAGTTCAGAAATTCTGCCAAAACTCCACTCATTTCATAGAGGAATCACAAAAAAACTTCCCAGCCCAGCCTGAACTCATCAGGCGTAATCCACATAATTTCATCACGCGATTGATCACAAATTTTGAGTTGACAACTTTTCATCGCACAATTAAAGGAGTCGAACGGGGCACAGAAGAACTGGAGCTCATCCAGCAGAGGTCAGCAGTTTGGGGCTCAGAGATGAGCGTTTTGTTTAATGACTGCATTACGATGATCACTGGAAACAGTTGAAAATATTGGCACCTATTTGGCCACCAGAACATTTCGGCATAAAACACTCATTGAATGGGGCAGTTCACTACTCTGTTTTTTTTCATGTTTCCTGTGAATTTTTCATTTCCAAATTACCAACAGCTTCTTTTTAGAACTTTTTTTTTTTTTTTTTAAAGCAAAGAAATTAGCAATGTATATTAAAATAGCATGCAAGAACTTTCATCATAGAATGGCCCGGGTTGAAAAGGACCACAGTGCTCATCTAGTTTCAACCCCCTACTATGTGCAGGGTTGCCAACCAGCAGACCAGGCTGCCCTGAGCCACATCCAGCCTGGCCTTGAATGCCTGCAGGGATGGGGCATCCACAGTATCTTGGTTACCTTAAGCTGCTAGCATCCAGAAAAATACCCAAACCAAGTTCACTGGGTCACCAAGAGAGCAAATTTGGAGAGAAAGAATTCCTTGTCCATTTTCTATTCACCTCACAAAGAAAAGACCAGTATCAGCACCACAGATGCCGTGCTCTTTGACCCTGGTTTCCTCCATCAGCAGGAGCAATGGCCAGTAGGACCTCTGCAGCATTAGCCTTTTTGACCTTATTCCAGCCAACATCCTCTCTGCATGGACAGCTGTAAAAGTAAATGGAGGCTGAAAAGACACAGAATATTTACACCGTCAGGTATTTGAACTCTGAGTGTTGAATTGTACATAAAACCCAATCCCTCTCTTTTTACAGAGAGATGAGTTCTTAAGTAACGCTGACCATGAGCTTTAATTCTACCTTAAGAGCCTCAAAGAAAGAATATGTGAAAAGTACATCTCCAGATCACTCGGTTCATTTCCAATTAAATGAAAAATGAAATGATTACACTGTAAGGCAGAAGCTTTTTCCCCTCTTCCTGGAACTGCACAAACATGACAAATGGAACTGAGGCAGAATCCTTGAGTTCCTGTAAAAGTTAACTTGGGCTTCTGCTCCCCGATTCTGGTAACGCTGAGAAGAACGACAGGAAGGTTGGTCACATTTTATTTCAGGCAATAACGTTTGATGAACACCACTGTCAATGAGAACCATGATTTAATCTCCAAGGATATAAGGCCTTGTGGTAAAAATGGTATAACTACAGATCCTGATTAACAATCACCGCAACAGTAAAATGGGTTCCCATAGCAACGAGGCTGAAATTATACAACAAATGGCAATGCCATATCAGATAAATCACCCCATGAAATGTCCCTGTTCGGAAACCATTTGGCTCTCTGTTACCTTCATGTTTAAAGACTTGCAAATGTTACTTGCAATCTCCCAAATCTCACTTCTCATCCTCTGAATTCCATCATCTTTTTTTTCCTCCTCCTCCTAACCCAGGACAAAGAAGAATAAAAATAAAATAAGAATACAATACGGTATTTAACATCTGAAAGCCCATTCCATGTTCTGATAGTTCAGAAATACATACAGATATATTTTATAAATTTTCTTTTCATTTACCCTACGTTCATTTTATATTATTTCCATAACCTCAGTCTCCAAAAAGCAAATATTAATTTTAATTTTTTTTGCATTCATAAAACATATGTATGACTGCCACTGCCTTCTTTGTGTGCATTGCTTATGGAGACAAACACTGACCAAGAAGGATGAGCACTGTACAACTAGACCACAGCATTTAGAGATGGAATTAGAACTTATAAATTAATCATATACAAAATTTATGAAAACTGCATTAAAAATGGCACTTGGACCTTAAAAATGTATGTTAGCAACTACAGAACCCACATACATAAACTCAGATTGAATTTGTGAAGTTGCATGATCATAGTCAGAGAGTGGAGATCAATTGCTCAACATCCAGATGGAGATCAGTGACACGAAGTGGCCATCGGGGGTCAGTACTGAGACCAGTGCTCTTTAATATCTTCCTCAATGACACTGACAGTGGAGTCAAGTGCAATCTCAGTGAGTTTGTGGATAACACCAAGCTGTGGGGTGCAGTTGACACACCTGAGGGATGGGATGCCATCCGGAGGGACACAGACCTCCTGAGCAGAGGGCTCAGGATAATGAGGCTCAACAACACCAAGCGTTCATCTGCCTCTGAACCACAAGTCTGACATGATGGAAGTTTTTGGGAAGTTTATATTATTGCACTTCAAACAACCAAAGAGTTAAATTATTGTCTCAGCTTCTCAAGGAGCGAACCGGATCCCCTAGAACATACATGAGCAATCAGAAGCTGCTCCTGGGCTCTGCTGAAATCCAAGAACCTTTCAGAGGTACAAAGAGATCCTGAGCTGACCCATGAGGCATGACAAGAGTCAGACAGTCTTTTCAGAAGACAAGTATGCTGAGAAGGCAGCAAAAATAGCAGTCTTACAATTCTAACTATAGGCTAGCACAAGTCAGTAACCCCAAATGGCACCCAAACTTTCATCTTCTTAAGACAGAAGAACTTAAAAGTGTATTTTGTACAGGTAGTACGATTATAGCTCAGCAGGTTCAAATAAAAGGCAAAAGCTCTGGAAGGAGATATTTATTATACCCTGTTCTCAAAAGCAGCACCTGATGATCTGAGCTTGTAATGGTCTGAATGTTTCTGTGCAGGATTGCTATTAATATATAACACGTGCCACCAAGAACCTGGAATATTCAGGTAAACTCTTCAGCTTATTTTAGGAACTGGAATGTTTTGCCAAGAACTTGATCAACAGACATCAGCTCACAAACGAAAACAAAGCAGAAGAGAGTCTTTTTTCCTGCCCCATCACTGTAGTGAACAGTGCAAACCCAGGCGGTGATTCAGATAAACGAGTAAAGAAGTTACCAAAGAAATTTACATAGGTTAAAGAAGTAACCTGCGAAAAATATAAAATACAAAAAGTACTGTGTTTTGATGGCCGTGTGAAAGTTATCTGAGACCTGAATTTAAGTTCTGCTTCTTTTCTCCCAGCTTTGTTCTGGGATTTACGACAGGTCCACCCACCACCAGCAATGCACACTAAGCCATGTTCCTTAGTAGCACATCTCCGTGGTCCTGAACACCTCCGGGGACGATGACTCCACCACCTCCTGGGCAGCTGTGCCAGCACCTGACCACGTTTTTGGAGAAATTTTTCCTGGTATCCAACCTGAACCTCCCCTGGTTCCATTTGTTCTGCTCCAAATGACTGTATATCTCCTTTAAGAACATTTCTTCCTTTAGTTTGGAGTCATACAGTTGTTGCACAGCGATACAGAGAGGCAAATGAGAGATTGCTCCTTTTTAATTTCTGCTGTGAAAAAGAAAACCCTGCAAATAGCATTTTAATGTTTTACTCCAACGTAAATCTAATTAAGGTTAGTCAGAAGATGATATTAAAACGTTGAAAATTGAAAATAAAAAGATGCAGAAAGCAAGAAAGTGAAGCAATTTCTATCACAAACATTTTCCCCTACATCATTACCATGAATATATTTCCAAGTTATTCATTCATTTCTATAAAAATAATATCAGTGCATATTCATCGCTCCTGTCTGGGACAGAACTTAAAATATGTGTGCTCAGAGGCCCCCATTACGACTTTCCAGGCTCTCTTTTTGTGAAATTTATAAAAGCAGTAAATCATTTGTTCATCCATTTACCTATAGCAATTAACTTAATTTCAGTTCTCAAACTCTTTTTTTTTTTTTTTTCAAACCTCTCAACTCATTTCAAATGTCAATCACCATACTAAAAGGAATCTAAAATATATTAGTCCAATCCTGCTCACATTAGAACTAAAATGAAAATTTGACTTGGCTTGCTTGAAGTGAGATTTAATTTCGAAACAACTTCCAGAAAAATAAACATTTATCATAGAATCATTGAGACCTCTATGATCATCCAAGTCCAACCACACATCTACCACCAATATTGCCTGTTAAACCACAATCCTTAGTACTGCATCTGTGTGGTTCTTGAACACCTCCAAGCTTTTTTAACGTATTTAAAATGTAATTATTTTCTCACACTGTTTACATTAAGTAAACAGAACATGCCAGTGAAACAGAAGATTAAGACACCTCACATTTCTCCATGAAATACAGTATTTGTCCATAAATACACTGGGTCACATCAGCAGATGATGCGTTCAGTATCCTGGAGACGCATTATAGAAGCATTTGCAATAGAAAAGAATATTTATTTAAGAAATGAAATTGCAAATATCAGCATTTTTAGCAGAAGGGATAAGATGATCTTCATTCTACTGATATTAAATCTTGAAACACGGCACTGTATCTTGTCAGCTTGCTTAACCTCGGTGATAAGGTTGAAAGCTGTCAAAAAATCACAGCTGATAGAGTCAAATCAGTTCATTTGTCCCGGAATTTACACTCGGAACATTTTCTTACTCCATAACTCACACTGAAGACAGGATTGTGTATTATGTTCTAGCAAAGGGACATAGACCTTTACAAGCTAAAATCAGTGATGTCACTCTGGGCTTGTCATCTTCTAAACCTTCTGCTTATCAGAAATTTTCCTTTTTTATTAGAGCATATCCATGTTCATACGCTTTTGCTCTCGCATCTCAACATCTGCAATATACCCATAGTGGTGTGCTCCCATTGCTTTTAAGTGGGAAGAAACACAGTGCTTTCCCTATTCATGATATTGAGCTTTTCCCCTCTTCCCTGGGAAAGAAATATTATTTATGGAATTTTTTAATTGCACTGCCACACCAATATTCTTTTGCTATTTTTGACATTAGCTGCATTGCTGAGTAAATGTTTGCTTCTTCCTACTCTAGCAACCTGAAGCTCATGTGGTTGCCATGTGGCTCCAGCTTTAGGGAACCTATGTGAACATTAGAAAAGGCTCACCTGCAACCCAGCAGGAGCCTAATGGCAGAAATTTATAGAACCATCACAGAATCATTTGAGTTAGAAGGAACCATTAAAGGTCATCTGGCGTAATCACCCTGCAGTGAATATGGGCATCAACAGCTCCATCAGGTGCTCAGAGTCCCTTCCAGCCTGACCTTGGGTGTCCCCACCTCTCTGGGTAACCTGTGCCACTCCCCAGCTTGTAAACATAGTGGTGGTTGACGCAACCCACAGTCCTGCAAATTTGGGTATGTTGAACCTTATGAGGTTGACATGGGCCCATTGCTCAGCCTGTCCAGGTCTCTCTGGATGGCACCTACTTACAAAAATGAAAATATTTTTTATACAGCTACAGATATTTAACTCTAATTACCTACCAGTTCCTAGGGCTAGTGTACCTGGCCTACCAAATATCAGTTTATTTGCATAGGCAGCATGACTTTTATATACTACATATAACAATGCTATTATGATGTTGATACTTGGTTCATCAGGAGCAATGAGGAAAAAAGCTCAGGCAGAGTTTCTGCACATCCACAATAAATTCTCATCTTGCTGTAGAGAGTCTTTGGAGGGCTCTTTTGTTACCGCAAAAAGAATCTGACAGTGTTGATAATGACACAACCCTGTATCTTGCAGTGCCTTTGAAAGCTCAATAAGAACCTGTCAGTTCAAAAAGTAACAGAGAAAAATCTTCAGACTTTAAATCATTGAAAGAAATCGGCGCATCCACAAAAATAGAGGAAAGCATCTTGAAAAGCCTTTGAAGGAACAAAGAAGTAGCAATAACAACAAAAAAAGAAACTCTTGCTGCTTTTTAGGTGACGTACGCAGAATCCAGCAGTGCAGAAGTTAAAATGTTATAATTTGTGCTAGTGCCACGGAGAACCCTGAGGGAGCTTACATTAGCACAACAAAAGTTTGCATATATAAGCTTTGATGCAACCAGTACGCACTGTTCTGTGCGGAATATGGAGTTACAAAAGGTGTCAAATGCGGTGTGAAGACTGTTCTGATGATGCCTTTAACGGAAGACAGAAAAGAAACTATTTGCTAACATTTCTTTTTTTTTTTTTTTTCATCCATTTCTTGCTCAAGATGACTGTGTGCCACTAAGAACTGTAGTGGGTCTTCCTTGGTAGTAGTAAAGATCTTTTCCAGGTCTTTGAACCAAGTACAGGTCACTGGTGAGGTAGTCCCAGAATCATTAAGCAGATGTGAGAAAACACACTAACGAAGAATCCTTAGGAATTATTTAGACAGAGCACTGCTGTGTCCAACGATCTCACAGTTATAACCTTCATCAAGCAGCCCTCTGCCTTCCCTTCCATGCCAAATGTCCAGGTGTTGCTCAGGATGTTAACAGTATTATTAAAGCACAGCTAGAACATTTCTACAGCGGCCAGCAGAAAAGGAACTCAAATTCAGGATAGCAGGGAAAAGAATTTCATGAATGCAGAGCTCTGCTGACCTCTTCACTCAATGGAAAGCTTTTGAAGGGTTTCAAGGTAAGCGAAAACCATATAGCAGTGTTTTAATATGGAAAGACAAGGCCCAATTATTTTGCCAGCGCTCATACTAAGAACACTGAACACATCAGACATGCTTGCCATTTAAATCTATAGAAAATATGAATAAAAACCCATTGGCTGCCCCAAGTCATTAACTGCATTTCAACAAGTCTTTTTTATTTTTTTATTTTTAAACAGCATTATTGTACTCAAATACTTCCCTCAAATCATGGAACGGCCTGGGTTGAAAAGAACCACAGTGCTCATCCAGTTCCAACCCCCTGCTATGTGCAGGGTTGCCAACCAGCAGCCCAGGCTGCCCAGAGCCACATCCAGCCTGGCCTTGAATGCCTGCAGGGATGGGGCATCCACAACCTCCTTGGGCAACCTGTTCCAGTGCCTCACCACCCTCTGTGTGCAAAACTTCCTCCTAAGATCTAACCTAAACCTCCCCTGTCTCAGTTTGAAAACATTCCCCCTTGCCCTATCGCTATTCATCCTCGTAAGCAGTCCTACAATCACAAAATCAGGTGCTATAAAGTTTGAAAATGCCAGATTTATGACTGTCCATATCCATTACAGATATCTTGCTTCTGTGCACGCACCAGGATACACACTTAATTAGGACATTCATTTTTATTCTAGCAGGACTTCAACTCTATAGAATGTTTCTATGTTTCTATAGAATGTTTTATACAGTATTTCATTCCATCCTCATTCCTGACTCTAACAGGCTGCACACCCTCCTTACAACATCAGTTGGTAGCAACCAAACAACCAATCTGCCAAAGCCACAAGTCCCTACCTCACTTTTTCCTGCTCTCACAGCTCCCTAATCCTCCTTCATCCAGCCCAAATTAAACCTTGCAACTCTTAATGGTCACCAATGCAGAAAAGTACCCCAGTAGCTTTATTAGATTTACTATGTCAGTTACAAATGTGATTTATTGTATTTATTTTTCAAGGGTTTTTTGCTAAAATGTTTGGTCCCATAGCCTGCTAAGACAATCAGAGTAGCTTACCAGAACCTTCTTGAGCTGAGGACAAAGCTGGGGTCCATGAATTAAAAAATGGATGGTGTAGGAAACACCCGACATTTGAATTCCACACATCACTACATTTCAACTTCACCAACATCCACAGTCCAATAACTGGTGCAAACAACTAGAAATGCAGGGCTCTGCAAAATGCAGGTGTAGGAGAGAAGCACGTATTCAACAAAGTCCCCTATTCCATCTGCAGGAGAAGAAACAGATTTTCAGTAGCAATAAGAGAAAAGACCACAAACAGGTTCAGTACTGCTGGGCAGCCTACTTTGGGAAGGTGTAAGTTAGCATGTGTATGACAGCATTTAGGCAGCTTCCAACCCTACATTCAGGAAAGTAACGTTTTGAGATACATGCCTTATGTTTCTCCAACCTCCTCATGACCTCCGTAAGGCTGTGCACAAGGCTGGAAGCAATTAATGAAAACTGTCACTGAGTCTTCAGAAAATTACGGATTTTACTACTCAAAATGCTGTAAGATGCAAACAAATTCATAAAAGGCAACATCACGGCGTTAAGACTAATTCTAAATGTGCAATCACATTTTTAAACCACCCACTTTAAAACAAATGCAGAAATACACGAAGTAATCAATTTTATCAGGTAGGTGGCAATGTACAAGTTCATATCTTAGGGCTGGTTTCCAAATTAACTTGTCATTTTTTTAAATTACAAACACTAGTTTATGCCATAATTTAGGATACCATGAATAGTGTATCTAAATAAATGTTCACTTCCTGTCTAAATAAGAAAATAATGTTTTTCCTATCACATAAAACTAATTATTGTAGTTTGGCGTGGCAATTTTTTATTTTTATTTTTTCCAAAACTGCACAATGAATTATTCATGACACTGAGTTTAATGCACTCACTTTAATGACATCTCGTGGAAAAAGTTTTTAAAAGAAGAATCGAACACATCGTTAAACAAAAGAAACAAAGGCCACCAAGTGACAAACACTCTTTCGGTAATTTTAGAGAGATTGGAGTTGCAAGCAAACGCAAAGCTCAGCCCCTTGGAAATCAGGCAGTTGTTTGGATTCAGGGTGACACCTCCAGACAAAATAAAATCAATTAGTAAAAGCCATGCAAAGCTAGAGGAAATGCAGACAGGATTTCAGCAGAAGGTATTTACTTGGAAGTACAACATTGAGCTGGCAAAGCATCAACGAGTTCTACTTCCACCCTCACGGATCTTTGTGCAGTTTTTTGTTGAATGTATGAGAATTAGGGGGAAACGTGCATTTTGGAGATCAGTGCAAAGAAAGAACACCTCCACATGCCAGTAATGTTACATCCATACACTTAACATACAAAGCATGTTTTGATTCCACACCAGTAGACCCTCACTCCTGAAGAAACCCTACAACTGCATCTCATGTTGACTGATGGCTGAATCAAGATACTCTGTGCAGAAATGAGCCAGCCAGAGCCTCTCTTCCTATAGATTTGTAAAATTTGCTCCTTCCACATACCCACTTCTTGCAGCTCCTCTCCACGTGCAATCTGACATTTTCATTTAAACAGCTAAAAGAGCAAATCAAAGTTAGCTTGAGGCCACACTCGTGGTGACTGGGAAGACACGGGGACATACTGGTCAGCTTGAGCCAACTTCCAGTAAGGAAGGGACTGTCCCACTGAGATCTGTGGCCTCACCACTGGGTGCAGTTGGGCAACACAACATGATGACATAGAACTACCAAAGCATCCAAAGAAGGGCTACAAATACAGTGAGGCATTAAGATGCAAGATGCATGAGGAATGACCAAGGCCCCTGGGGCTGGTGGGCCCAGAGCAGAGGAACTGAGGGGAAACCTCATGGCAACTGCAGCTCCACACAGGGAGCTGAGGGGCAGTGCTGAGACCTGCTCTGTCATGGGGGAAGAATCTGGGTGGTGGGCATGGCACAGTTCCCCAGGGCAGAGGGCACAGTATACAGACACTGCTCTCAGCCATAGGGTTTGGGTGATGCTGAGCACAGTCAGGAGCTGGACTCAGTGATCCTTGTGAGTCTCTTCCAATTGGGCACATTCTACAATTCTACAGTACACCTAAAATCGAACAAGGGAGTGCTGCTCCATCAGCAAAAACCCTTGCTGATCTCTCTTGTGTGATACCACTCTTCCTTCAGATTTGCTTGAAGCTGGCCACTGGTCCACAAATAAAAGACTGATGAAGAACAGACATGCAACACAATCGCAGCAGCTTTGTGAAACAAAGCTGGAATTCTTTTCTTCCCCTTGGACAGAAGGAGGCAAAGAAGAAATGAGGGACATCACATGTTCACAACGCTCCGGACATTTAATATCTTCTCCCACGTCTTCTCAGTCTGCACCCAGCAAAAGGCACTGAAGGATAAAGTAACAGCTTTGAGGAGACCTTAGCCAAGTGATTCATTCCATTAGGCTCCAGTGCTCCGTGAGAAACAGCCACCATTACCCACCAAGAAGGTTTGATGGTCACACATACTCTCTGCTCCAATGTAGCAATAATTCAAGCACATTTGTTGTAAGCAAACTGGGTAGCCCTTTTTTTTTTCTTTTAAAAAAAGCTTTTTCCTCTATTATTCCTGCAGTTGAATGTATATAAAAGATCAAGATACAGAGATAGTGGATTGCATGTTATCTTCCATGTCATTGTATCAGATCTGTCTATCAAAGTTCTTCTTTACCTCTCTCTTGTCACGGCTTGTTTTAAGGGCCTGTTCTTTTATGACTAAATGATAGAGTAATATATTAATCCTCACCAAAAGTAAAAAAAAAGAAGAGATGATGCTGTGAATGTAATAAAAATGCCTTTATTCACCAAGGCATTTTGCTGAGAATATGAAGATGGAGCAGCACATCCCAGACTCTGCATGAATGAAAGCATATTTTCCTGAATGAGTTACATTTTTATCTTTATCCCATAGTTGTACGACTCATGAAGGCTAAATAGTCAAATCATCTTAAAGAAGAGTCAGTTAAGATAAACATAGTTCACTATGGAAAGTATTTTACGTTTTAACATACAGGTTAACTGCTACTTTACTAGGAACACAACACCAGAAGGGACAGTCTGGGTCACTGACTCCAATCCTGTGTTCTCAGCAATATCCTGACCAGCTTTTATAAAACAAGTGTTCTACCTTACTATTGCCAGAGGAAGGCTGGTCCAGAAGTTGATGTCTCTAATTAATAGAAAACCTTTTCTAATTTTCAGATTCTTGGCCACAATATACTATGAGCTGTTCCAATATTCTTGGATCCATACTACTCTTCAGTGCAGGCAGTTTCTCTCCATCTCTTTATCAAGAGCTGATCCAAGATTTAAGCAGGAAGCCTTTGGAAAAAGGGAGAAAGTCAGATTTCTTATGAGTGCCAAAGACCTTCTATTACTCAAAAAATACCTGATAAATCACAGAAGAGAACAGAGTATAGTTTACCCCAGTGTTCTTGGAAAGTTTGTCTAAAAATGCGACTATAAACAGATCTCTGGTATGCTTCCAGATTTGTTCTTCTACCTGTCAAAACTTGATCCTTCTTGGCTTATTCCTGGACTCCCTCTCAGAGAAAAGAACTGGTTACCTCAGAAGTAGGAAGTGATGGTGACAGTTCAATACAAAATTTCATCCCTACAGCTGCAATAATAGGTGCAAGCACTTCAGCTCAGAGAAGGAGTACATCTTTTTTAGCCATCTTGTGATAATCTCTATTTCGTTGCTGTTTCATGAGCAGAATGGTCTTAGGGACCATGAAATGGACTTTTGGATAAAAGCTGACTTATCAGAAAAAGCCATTAAATACCTTATACCTGGAGACACCCGAGGCCAGGCTGGACAGGCACTGAGCACTTGATGGAGCTGTAGGTATCCCTGTTCACTGCAAGGATTGGGACCAGATGACTAATAAAAGGTCACTTCCAACTCAAATGATTCTATGATATGCCTGCAGTATAGACAACAGATTCTCTGCACCATTTAAATCTAAAAGTGTCTCTATTGTTTTGTACGAATCCCTTCTACAACCATGCAGACAATGCAGTTGCCTCCTCTGCCCTATAACACATCCAGCACTATTCCAGAAGGCCCTGTGCCCTCAAACATCCTCATTCTGCAGAAGTTCCCAGCAGCACACACCTGAGGCTTTACAAACATTGCTCTGCCATTTGGACACCCCATCTTGAGTTGTTGTCTCCTTCTAGAAAAGCACCATACACAAAAAATTGCACACCGTGTACTGAAGAAGAGGGAGTCCTCACAAGCATGGATGACCTGCAACAGCCCTTAAAATAATAAAAACTGTTTTAAAGTAGTACCATAGATGTTGTTAACACACTGAGGGTAACACAGGCAACTCTGTGTGCTCAAAACCTATCATGCAAAGGGAAACAAAATAAAACTGTGGGGTTCAAAAACATCTGTACACAATTCAAATAACTTCTAAAACTGGCCTTAAGCTTTTGAAAAATAAACTTAAAGTCATTTTAAAGATCCCAGATATAATAAAAATAACTGTCCTTTGGAAAGATGTTCCAGACTTTAATCGTTTTCGCAGCTAGCAAATGAGCTCTGGCTTTGGAAATGAATTTAATGACTTTTGACGTCAGTCACTCTATTTTATGCTTTTCTCTACCAAACAGAAGCGTTACCAGTTAGTAGCAACACCCTCCATATCTAAGCACCTACAAACCTGGAGAGTTACCAGTCTTCACAAAGAATTATCATCTGAGTTTTCTAAGACCCCCATTATACGGCTCCTCGGCTTCAGGGGCTGGCAGCTATTTTTGTTTGCTATTTCCACATCCTTCTCATCATGGTGGCACCATTAAGAGATGTACTTATCATCTCACTATGGACATAGAGTGGTTTCAGTAATTATTTGTAATGATGGAGTAACACTTTGGTTTTTTCCCCTCCATTGAAAATTATTACTGAAACTAAAATTTTTGACAATTTTAAATACATATATACTAATTTTATATATTTTATATGTTATAATGATACAAACACAGAACATTCAAGTATTCACATGTATTAGTTCCATTAAAATCGAAATGGAAGATGAATCACAGAATGGCCAAGGTTGGAATCATGAAACTCCAACTCCGCCACCACAGGCAGGGCCACCAACCTCCACATTTCAGAGCAGCCCAGGCTGCCCAGGGCCCCATCCAACCTGGCCTTGAACACCTCCAGGGATGGACGGGGCATCCACAGCCTCTTTGGGCAGCTGTTCCAGCACCTCACCACTCTCATAGTACAGAACATCCCCCTGACATCCAACGTAAATCTTCCCTCCTTCAACTTAAAGCCATTTCCCATTGTCCTGCCATTATCTACCCTTCCAAAGAGTTCTCAATTCCTCCTCCTCTTCTTTTTCAAGACTGGAGTAACACTGGTTTTTCTTCAGTAAAGCACCTTTATAAAATAGCCCAGCAGTCAGACTGCACTGAATTGATACCTCCAGCTGAAACTTCACGCAAGCAGGAGTCACACAGACAGACGGAAAGGAAAGAAACCAAGGGCTTTTGAATTGATAGCACAGAGGCCAGAAGTCTTTTCCCTTTTTCTGGTAACTCCTAGAAAAAATTTGCAGAGAAGATGCAAAAAAAAAACAAAACAAAAACCACCAAACAATGAGAGTTCATTAGTCTTCATCAGGCCATAGCTCTCCATTAAGGCCTATGTTTGCAAGGCACTGTATGTGCACTGTGACCAGGGAATCAAGACACCCCATGTTGACCCATTAAAAAGCAGAACTGCAGACGTTGAAGTCATAGAGATGCCTTATCATTTTTTCCTCACAAATCCTTTGTTTCTCTTCTTGGATAATTAATGAGTAATTAACATGGACCTATAACTGCATTATCCCAGAGCCTTACATATGCCCAACAGAGCAAAGCTGCAGCTTAGCATGTTTTGTTTCACACCATATAAAATTATTCTGGTCAATCACTTCGTGTCATACATGCCACACAGGAAGCAGCATAAATGATGATGGCACATGTTTTGCAGGTTAAATTTCCCCATGTCCTTTGAACAGCACTAAATCTGATGTACAGCAACTTTGTAGAAAGAACCTCCTGGAGTTGAGAATTCATTAGCATGCCAAAGGAACTTGTTCCAGCAAAGATGATTACGCAAATACCCCTGTGAGAAGGGGAAAGTTCTTTGAAATGTCTCTCATGGTTCAAGAAAGCATCTTATGAAGTGCAGAAAGATTTCTGAACTTAACAGATACACAGACAGAACAGATTCTCCTATATCTTGTCCCAGTTTTAACAGTGTAACTTCGGTGCCCCCACCAAAAATATCTTCAGAAACCAGAATTTATATTGGTACAGGAAAAAAAAATTAGCTGTAAAGTGTAAATAAGGACAAAGTCACGCTCCACAAATTATAAATGTATCCAAACTTCGTGATGCAGAGAGCAACGTGTCCTTATTTTAAAAAATATGCAAAACAAGACCAAAAGGCCAAGCATGACATGACGTGATGTGAAGCTGAGAGATGAAAGCAGAATTGCTAGCATCCAAGTTTACAGACAGTGACTTTTTAACTGTCCTTACATATCAAAAGCTGGCAGTAACTACAAACATCAAACATAAAGGTTATCTCTTTTTACGTGTTTCCTCTGCTTCACTTTAAATAGTATTTGCTTTAAATGCAGGTTTGACTTAGTTTTAATAATGCTTACAAGCATCTGTAATGCAGGGGTCATGTAGGAGACTTGAGTGAAAAGAAACAATGCTGATTAGCTCCAACCTAAAATCCTATTAGAGAAATGGAATAGCAGGAATGAACCAGATGAACAAGGCCCAACAGCAACATTATAAGTCATGGGGATAAAAAGACACTGAGAAGCTGTCTTTAAAACAGGTAGAAAGCAAGGCTGGAAAAGGTGATAGTTAATCACACAGTGGTTTGAGGAAAAAGAATTCCAAGGCTCTGCACAGGTTTAATTTCTTAAATAAATTTATCATTGTAAATACTATTTGTCTCTGTGGCATTACAATAGTGTGAATAATGCATGGGTAGCTACAGATCATAAATCCACAGTTTTCAAGAAAAGACCTTGAATCTTTCAAGATCCATGGGCGTCAGTACAGCAAAGTAATGTGTCACAGGCAACCTTGTCCTTTCTTCTGTGTCCAAGTAGACCACAGTGGCACAATTTCAGAACACTACTGAGAGCAATATCAACATCCCAACAGCAGCTCTCTGCATGCTGCCTATACACTAACTGCTGGTTGGGTGGACTGAGTAGTGGATGGAGACAAAGGCAATCTCTTCAATAGCCTTGGGAATAGTTTTGGACACTGCTCTCAAGCACAGGGTTTGGGTTTTGAGCAGCGTCTTGTGGAGCCAGGAGTTGGACTCTGTGATCCTTGTAAGTCCCTTCCAACTCAGGATATTCTATGATTCCATACCAGCTTCTTGCCTCTCTGGATACTGTACTCAAATGCCGACTAAAATTGAACCAACCACAAAAAAGAACCCATCCCATCCTAAACCAGAGTGAGAGATGAGCTGACATACATCTACCACCAACCACCAAAATGGGATACTCCCCAGCATAGAGTAGCAGTCATTCTTGCAGTCTATTTCACCTTTTAGCTATCATGATTCAAAGTTTGAAATCAAGAAGAAAGCATGAAGAAATAAGTTTCTCTATTTTTAACTTGGTCCTTTGTTGGTGGGTTGTTTTTTTTCCCCTAACTGTCGTCTTTACCGTTGCTAGGAGACTGGCAATAACAAAGTGTCAGTAATAATGATGGACATAATAAATATCTGTATTTTAAGAAGCAAAGATAAAGACAATTTGTACCTTCAAAACAGTGCAAAGAAAAAAAGTCTTTTAAGTCAGAAACATTCTAACACAGTAACTCAACTTCTTCGAGGCTTGGGAACTCCTTAAATGATGCACGATACACAGCTCAGCAGGGCATCAAGATGGGCGCAGTATTTCCAATGCAATATAGCAAGAGAGAATAAAAAAAGGTTTCATAGAATCATATCATAGGATCATAGAATGGCCTGGGTTGAAAAGGACCACAATGCTCATCCAGTTCCAACCCCCTGCTATGTGCAGGGTCGCCAACCAGCAGCCCAGGCTGCCCAGAGCCAAATCCAGCCTGGCCTTGAATGCCTGCAGGGATGGGGCATCCACAGCCTCCTTGGGCAACCTGTTCCAGTGCCTCACCACCCTCTGGCTGAAAAACTTCCTCCTAAGATCTAACCTAAACCTCCCCTGTCACAGTTTATAAACCATTCCCCCTTGTCCTATCACTATCAACCCATGTAAACAGCCATTTCCCCTCCTATTTATATGGTCCCTTCAAGAACTGGAAGGGTTTTATACCACCCTTGATGAACTAAGGTATCTGTTTCTGCCCATTAGAGGAGAATGGAGTCAGATGATCCATCTGCTCAACTGCTGCAGAATTAGACACTGATCTACAAGACTATAGGATCAGGAAAATGAGATGCAAGACTTTCAAACAGATGGTGGTGAACAATGTCATTCTGCACCTACAAGAACACGACAGACCAAGTTGCTGAATAACTGCAAGAAGGAGGATCCAATAAAAGCTCTGAGAAAAAAGGATGGAGCATTAGAGATCTTAAGGAGAAACAAAATGCTCCTCTTAATACGAAACCGCACTGAGTTGTTGGTTTCACTGCCAAAAACTTTGCAAGATTCCTTCTTTGTTGAGTCTTAAAACATTGTTTTAAGGCTTTATTTTTAATAACAAGTCTGGACTTCTGCTTCTTTAGTATAAACACGCAGAAAAATTGCAAGCTATAAATTTGTACCTATCTCTAAGTTATGTACACAGCTTCAGTATTAAAACTAAAATATTTGTGACGTTCTGACAAAGCCACCATTTCTGAAAGCATTTCTGCAGTTCAACATCAAAAAGAAAGAACAGATTTAAAAACAAAAAATAGGGAATTAAATGTAAGTGGGAACACAGACAGGATTACAGGTATTGGGAAAATTTAGAGGCTCGATGATTCTTTGGGGCTCGGTGATAAGACCATCAAGATTTTTTTTTTTAATTTGGAATAAAAGTTTCCCTCTTTTAGCAAGCAGACTTTGATCTGACTGAAAGCAATTAAGACTACAAGCAGGGATACAGCATTGTTAAAGCTGGACAAGGGGAAATGGTTTTAAGCTGAGGGAAGGGAGATATAGGTTGGATGTCAGGGGGAAATTCTTTACGGAGAGAGTGGTGAGGTACTGGAACAGGCTGCCCAGGGAGGTTGTGGATGCCCCGTCCCTGGAGGTGTTCAAAGCCAGATTGGATGGGGCCCTGGGCAGTCTGGTCTAGCATTAGGTGGAATGGTGGTGGCCCTGCATGTGGCAGGGGGGTTGGAGATTCATGATCCTTGAGGTCCCTTCCAACCCTGGCAATTCTGTGATTCTGTGAAAGCTTCTTCATGCTTTCTTCCAGCAAGAACTAGCATGGATGAGTGGCAGAATCATCCCTGAGAAAGTCCTAGCTATACAAGTGAAGTTCAACCCCAACAGGAGCTCCATGCGCTCACCATTCAGAGCAGAAATCAAAGCAAAACAAAGCACAAACACAAGCCTAAAACTATTTAGGTAATTTTAAGTTATTTCTAAACCCCTAGAGGAAGCTAATAGGCTTAGATAGTACTCTTCCTCCAGAAATGCCTGCTGTCCATAAGGACAGATGCTTCTGTTGGTTGCATCACCTTCCAAGCCCCCTTATCCTATCATGACATGTCTTTGTAGAGAGTCTCTCTCCCACACAATCATGGAGAATGGCCTGGGATGGAAGGGACCTCAAGGATCATGAAACTCCAACCCCCCACCACATGCAGGGCCATCAACCTCCTCATTTAATGCTAGACCAGGCTGCCCAGGGCCCCATCCAACCTGGCCTTGAACACCTCCAGGGATGGACGGGGCATCCACAGCCTCTCTGGGCAGCTGCTCCAGCACCTCACCACTCTCATAGGAAAGAGCTTCATTCTCTCCCACCTTTCTGGTACTGGAAAACCTCTTTGTGTACTGGCTTTCAGTGCAGGGTTCTAGGTGCATGGAGGCTGGGTACCCTGAGCATGCTCAAACATCACCAGCTTGCTGGTCTCATTTTACAGAATGCTTTATCTTTGCTTGAAGGGGCAACAAATGAGCAATCCAGCAGAGCTCCCTCATGGCCACACGTTCCAGATGCTCTTTGTCCTTGATGAAGCTATCTGAAAGCTATTTAAACTCTCATATCTTCAGTATCATATATGTAATTGAGGCACCACATGCATTTACCAATTTAAGGAACAAGGCAGCCAAGCCTGCTAGAAAGTACAAACTGAGAAGTACATAAAGTCAACGAAGGAACAGACTTCTCCCTGCCAGAAGCTTTAGTAAAACAAAAGCCATAGGGATATCGTTCATGCTTGCCTTTGTGTGAGCTGTACCTTGGGTTGAATAATGAAGCTCCTTGGTGTATTGGGGCTGTTTTATGGCTCATGGGACCAGTTGCTTTGTATTCCAAAACATAATTTCATGCATGTAGTAAAAGTGCAAGATTCTTTTCACTTTTATTGAGATCTGTTGATATCAAAAATACATACAAATCACATGCTCTGATTTGGTGAAGCTATGTAAAAAAAAAACCCAAACTGTTGCTCATGATGACTATACAAATCATTAATGTGTTAGCTCTCTTTCCTGCACACTAGGGCTGACTTAGTTGACCATCTGGAGGTACCATGCATACCCACAGAGGGCTGACTGCCCCCACCCCTGGGAACAGTTTTGCTTAGTTTCTAAGTGGTCATGAAGAGGCAGTTTAGTCGTCATCTTTTGGGGGCTTTCCTCCAAGGCTCACAACCTTAAAATTCCTTGTCTATGGATTTACACATCTCCATCCTTCTTTTCACAGTTACATCCATTACTTGAAAGCAACATTTTCCAATTTCTTCTTTTAGTTCTCCTATGCAAGGCATTCCCCACCCTTCCCTTCTCTGAATCAGACATGCAGAGTACCTGCAGATTCTTTTTTATTGCTTCGTTTTCTAGCTCTCTTAATTCTTTGTCATCTCAAAATCTATATGTTGCCATTGACACATTGGCTTCCTGATTGTCAACTGCCCCTTTGATAGATAAAATATTGTTGTCCTTGCTTTTGAAAGAATAATTGTCAAATCTTGTACATTAGTAGTCTTGCTTTTACTCCATATAGCTACACGTTCTAGCCATTAAGAGCTCAAAAAAAGAAGCATAAAGCTCCTTTATTTTTCAACCAATAAAACTGTTTAGAAGGCTGAGCAGTCTACACCAGGACAAGGGAACAACCCCACCAGTCTAAGCTGGCCCTGTTCAGACTGGGAAGTTTGACCATAAACTTGTAGAGATTCTTCCAAAATTCTGATTCTACAGTAAGATCAAATCTCCACTTTGTATTTTTCATTGTAAAAATTTTCTGCTGTCTGAAAATAGTGTTGAATACACATCAGCAAAGATCTTCAGTGCTCAACTGAAAGACTTAGCTTTGAAGCTGGCCATACTCAATGCAACAAGCTGGACTAAATATACTACAGAAGTCCCATCTAATCTAACATTTTCTATAGCAGCATGAAATATTTTATTTCACAACCGTGTTTGCAAAGTTAAGTATGAAATAAGAATTTTAAACGGGCAAAACTCATCTTAATCTTTTTAATACTTTTTTTTTTCATTTGATTACAGATATTTTTGAGACATAAAAACAGATGATGCAAAACAACTGTCCCAGGTTGAACCAATGGCCAGTTAGCTGCTTTTCCTTTAACAATCACTGCAAAGAGATGCCAAGGGAAGAGCAGAAGAACATGCTGACTATTTCCTAGATTATGCTCCAGAGATTCAGGGAGTCCCTGCCCTAAAGATAATAAGAGTGTTCTCTACCCTTCAGTCAGCTTTTCTTCCATCACATTGCCTAGTCACTTCATGGAACACAGATGCTTCTAGGCAATAACTGTACTCATGACTTAAGCTCCCTGTCCTTCACAACTTCAAGAAATAAAAATTAAAAAAAAAAAGAGTATACTGGATTGATTCTTAAATATACTAAATAACTAAATATAAACTGAAAGTTCTAAAAAGAAAATAATTCTTCTTTATATTAAGTCATGTACTGAATTAGTACTAAAGAGGTATAAGACCATTTTCCCTCCAGCTGCTATGTCATTTACACTCTTCAAAAATCCCCTTCTAAAAATCTGCCGTTGGACTTTCTCTCATTAATCGAGCTAAATAAGTCCCTGAAAGCCTTTGGTAAAGCAGACGCTAGATTACATTAATTAATCATTCAAATTTTCTTCTGATTTTTCCTCCGCTGCCACAGGCAACCCTGCCTCTTCAAAGATAACTACAATACAAGAACAATAACTACAGTTCATAAGGGCAACAAGAGGGTACATCACGTGAAAATTTGAGCCGATTTATTTAGATTGTGTATCCTACCAATTACGTTGCTCCAAGCAAAGTTGAAAAACATCTCCATTCTGACTTCATTTGCACAAAACAATAAGAAATCAGGGAACTGGGGGAGGGGTGTAGAAATATATTCTTTAAGGAAAACGTCTCTTGAATACATGTGGAGAGAAGATATACTTATTGACCTCCATGTACCAAATGAAGGTGATAGCGCATGAGGACTCCTCTTTTACAAAAATAAATTGGCTTTTCATTGTACATTTTGTCAAAGATTGGCTGCAGCAACAAACAGCAGCTCAGCAATCTCAATATGCAGTGACAGCCCGGTGCTTCCCAGAACTCATCCTTCTGCATCTGTGCTTTTTCCTCCAAATTCTATTTGGACTTCGATAGTTTGATAGTTAAATATTCTTGCCTGCTATATTCCAAACCGAAAATACACATTAACATTTTTAAAATGTTAATTAATGTTAAAATTATTGTTAATCAATATAAAATTTTAATCTAATGCTGTTCATCAATACACAATGTCCATAAAAACTCTCTTAATAATATTAGCATTTAAATGCTTTAGAGTTACCTTTATGTACTTCAGTTCGTAGTATTCAAGAACTGAAAACCTCAGTACAAGTAGCCAGCAGCACTGATCTCTTTCATGCGTCCAAGCAGCTACTTTTACATTTTTGTAGCTCTTTTATGTTTTAATATTAAAAAATAGAAGTATGATTTGTTATTTATATACACTAAGTATACTTTATATGCAGCCCAAGACAATTCCACTTCGCTCATCATGACCTGTGCAAGCCAAAGGGTTGGACACCCATGCATGGAAGAGCTGCAAAATTCAAATTTCTTAAGGCATTGCATGTGTCACCACTTCAGACAAAGAGACACAGACATTGCTAAATTTTACACATTCAAAGCTTTGAAAACTTCAAAAAGTAAATACCACAGTTGATCTCAAAGACTGAGGAGCAGAACACAGAATTCACTGTCACCAAAAGGTGGATGCGTGTAGTCTCAAAAGTCAGTAGTGGGGTGCAGTGATTTGTCTCATTTCAGTGCCTATCACATACACTTACATTTATTTACAAAAACGATAAAAGAGAACGTATAGAAAAGCCTCACTGTGAAACCTGCATTCTGCCTCACTGGGGGAGAAAGAGAAGCCATCTCTCTGGAAGTTCATAACCTCCTCCTAATTCAGGCAAAGGCAAGAGTGAATCTTGCACATGATGCGTCAAAAATACAGCATATCTTAGCATGTAAGGTCACTTAGCTGTCAGGAACAGAAGCAGAAACTGCCTCCTATGTAAATGACAAATGAGAAATCATGAAGAGTGAGAAAAGAAAGGGAGGAAAGCTCTAATTGAAGAGAATTTAAACAGGGCGTGCTGTACGCACTAGATCCTAGACCTTCATCCCACAGACTATCTGGCGTGTTTGTCTACTCAATTATTGCCAGCAGGAACCAACAACTTTGTCCAGAGGTATTTTGAAACACCTCCCAGCACACCCAGAAGTAACATGAAGCTTCTCCATCTTGGTAAACAGTTTATGATCTAATAATGCAGGAATATGGGGAGAGACTTCGGTTCCTGCAAGCCAAGGAAAGCCAGATAAGCTATCAGAATCCACATTTTCATGTGTGTTTCATAATAATATGAGTCAGCACCTCTTAGCTTCAATCCCAGAAGGATGCAGCCTAGAAGGACCACTGCAGGTCTGAAGTGTAAATGTCTCTATGTAATAAATCCTCTATATCCTACACTACTTAGTAACCTTGTGGTCATGCATAACATCAACTTCAAGTTGCAAACTGATCTAAACTCTAAATAGTATTCCATCCAACTTGATACCAAGATAAGCAAGGAATGACAGAATGGCTTAGGTTGGAACAGACCTTAAAGCCCACCCAATTCCAACCCCCTGCCATAGAGGCTAGGTGCCCCCCACCAGTTCAGGCTGCCCAGGGCTCCATCCAGCCTAGCACCTCCAGGGATGGGGCACTGACAGCTCTCTGGGCAGCAGTATCAGGGCCTCACCACCCTCTGAGTAATGACAATGGCCATTTAGCCAAGCACAAATCATATAAAGTAAGTCAGAAAGCGCACATCCACTGATTTGTATACTGGGAAATATTTCAGCACACACACAGGTCATTCTTCTGCAACTTACATCACTATTAAGTCTTTTCCTCAGCACACAAACTATAAGTGATGTTACAGATCCTACTGTCTTCCAGTCTGGGCTCTTCTATCAACTAGCAATTCTTCTCAGCAATGCTACTGTACTGACTATACAGCCAGATCACCTGCATTTCAGAAAGTGATTGTAGCTACTGCTGCCTTCTTGCTATTTCAGGTTTCTGGGCCATTCCTCCCCATTTCCCGAAAGTCTCAGGAAGAGGGGGGGAAAAAAAGAAAAAAGATTTAAAAAAAAATATCAGGAAGAACACAAAAGGACAGTTAACACAGAGGGGGAAAAAATCAGTATACAGCCAGAAGTTAAGCCCCTTAGAATCAATCATAGAGTCACTAAGGTTGGAAAGACCTCTAAGATCCCCAAGCCGAACCCCAGCCCACCCCCAACATGCCCACTGACCATGTCAGTGCCACATCTCTGTGCTTCTTGAACATCTCCAGGGATGATGACCCCACCACCTCTCTGGGCATCCTGTTCCCTTTCTACTCGCTAGCACATCCCAGTACTGCAGAAAACAAGTGGATATGTGATTTTACAGTCTAAAGGTGAGCAGACTCCCATAGGTGAGGCAGGAGATGCCATGAGCCACAAGGCACTGACCCCACCATCTCAGACTGAATAATTTCCAGTGAAACTGAGACAGACTGAATCTCACTCTGAAATTCTTCATATGGAGGGTGCAGTTATTCATCTTAATATAAGAAAACAAGCGTAGGAAAAAAAAAAACACATAAACATTAGTGCCAGAAAATACTCAGAAGTCAATCTTTTTCACGAACACAGGACAAAGTCATGAAGGAAAGGAACAAGAATGCTCTAAGATACTCCAGGAGTAGTGATAGGCAAAGATTTATAATTAATCAGCAGCAGGAATGCAGCACTGTTTTACAAGGCAATAAGCCAGCTCCATTCCCTAAGGTAAAACCGAGGAGAATAAAGGCTAAGCAGTTTATTCAAACAAGGCAACTGGATTATTGCCCCATAAAACAGCATGGTACTGTGATTATTACCTTTGTGTTACATGCCTTTTTAAAAGCTTTTTTTCCCTGTAAATGTTTAAAACGTAACAAGCAAAAAGATCAGGAGCAGGGAAAGGATACATTGTACACATTTAATAATAACAATAAACACATTTAATGTTTTAACTTCCTGAAAGCGTATTAAGTGAAGAATGTAAGAGAAACAGTTTTGATTGGGGTTATTACAAACAGCAGCAGTAAATCCTGTTAATAAAGAGCATACAAGCATTGTACGCCTCTCTTCTGGTTCACACACGTTATTCCTTCTCCCTTTTCACAACCTCCTGAATGCGCAGGCTGTATTTCTCTATCTAGACTTCTTGCCAGCACATTTATATTCCACATAAGACTTCAAACACTGTACTTCACAGAACCTAAAATAGGGCAAAGCCTCAAATATCTCTGAGAACTTTATTAGGAATGGTTCACGAAGCTTTAAGCCACATCCACACTATTAACCCTCTTCATCTCCTAAAGCAGGCAGAGCCCGAGGGTGTTTGGGGCTGGGGGCACCTCCTGGTCCCTCAGTTGCCCCCTGTCCCAATAGGGCCACCCAGAGCAGCGCGTTCAGCACCACGGCCAGCGGCTGTAGGAGATCCCCATGTGGGAGACCCCACTGCTCTCTGCTCCTTTTGCCAAGGATGGACTGACTTCATCTTCCTAACTTCAGTCATAATAGCACTAAGTAATTATAATTCACTAAATAGCACAATCAAAAGAAAATTCAACAGATTTCCAGATTATGTTTCCAATATCATATTTAGATGCTCCACAGCCATCTCAGAAGTCTCGCATCTATTCAAGCTATTCAATTAAAAAGAAAATAACAAGTGAAACTTGAACAAATATTTCATCTCCAAATACTTTCCTTTTTTCCTTTTCAGAAATTGTGCAGTTCCTCTAATAAAAGAATATCTTTATGAAGAGAAAGAACCAAAACAAATATGATTTCAACTGATGTTGTTTTGAAAACATTAAATGGAATCCCACTGGGAAATTAAATGGAAATGTCATCGCTAATAATGGGAGAGAATGATTCATAGACAGAATCTAACGTTTTTAAATAAGTTACCTCCATAATTAGAGGAGCCTGATTTTCGAAAGGACTGGTTTCTTACACCTTCCAACAAAATCCATGCCTAAATACAGATTCAGAAATCCAGTTTCAAGTTTGAAAAATTGGGCTACAGTGCTAAGGCTCAAAACTTGTCGGGTTCCCACTGCTTCATGCTCCACTTTTCAGAATAAATTGCTGTCACCAACAGAAAAATTACAGCTTGATTTCAAAATATTTGAACTACATCAAATATCTGCAATCATCCTTACATCAGCTTAAATATAAGCTGTCCATTTGAGAATGCTGTGACTTACAAATCAGCAATCAGTTGACAAAAAAAAAAACAACTAGATACAGAACTACAGAGGCTGTGTTATTTTATATAAAGCTGACTGTATATAAAATTGCTATGCAGTGCTCTTAGCTTGCTAGTAAGAATAATTACAGGATACGGTAGGCAGCCTCCTCACAGAATTGCAGCAGTTGGAAGGGATCTCAAGTGATCATCGAGTCCAACTCCCTGCTAAAGCAGTTCCTTACAATAGGTCACAGAGGTCGGCATCCAGATGGGTCTTGAATATCTCCATAGGAGGAGACTCCATCACCTCTGTGGGCAGCTTGTGCCAGTGCTTTGTCCCCCTGATTGTAAAGAAGTTCCTCTGCATGTTAGTATGGAATGTTCAAGTTTTAGGCCATTGCTCCTCGTTCTTTTGCTACACACCACCAGGAAGAGCCTGGCCTCATCCATTTGCCTCCCACCTTCCTTCAGATATTTATAAACATTGATCAGATCCCCTCTCAGTCTTCTTTTCCCCAGGCTGAACAGACCCAGGTTACTCAGCCTTTCCTCAGATGGGAGACGTTCTTTATCATCTTTGTGGTCCTCTTCTGAGTTCCTTCTAGAAGATCCCTTTCTTTTTTGAACTGGAGAGCCCAGAACTGGACACAGCAGTCTAGATGTGGCCCCATCAACATTAAAGTCATCATGCTGTTACCACAGAGTTACTGGACCTTTCTTGGATGCTGATATCATTCAGTGTTCCCAAATTGTGGTGCCCAATCCAGCAGTTGCAGGCTGTCATAAGAACTCTGCAGGGGAGCTATGAAACCCTATTTTTCTCAGTTGTATCATCAACTTTGCACCTTTAATGAAGACATTTGTGGTCACTGTCTGAGTGCTCACTAGAATCACAAAGGGAAGAAAAAAAAAGGCAAAAAGCTCTTTTTATATCATTTGATATATCATTTGAGCGCTTAATGAGGAACAAAGGACTAAGATGTTGAAAATGCACTAGGGGCTGCAGAAGGTGGTGATACCTTCTCCAGACATGTTAAACTTCTTCACTTTCTCTTCAGTGAGTTGAGGACTATTGCAGGTTCTCTTTGGGGTGCAGAAAACCCTGGCTGTGCCAATAGGAGTGGGTGCTTGAATGCTGAGCATTATTCAGTGTTCTTTTCCCTGGGACATTCAGCAGCAATAAGAGCCGAGGGTCTATCTGCAGTATAACAATAGAAGTTAAATTCCCAATCAAATGGAAACAAAGAAGAAAAATTGACTTGGCACTATTGAACGAAGGTATACTGACTTTCATTTTGTATACAAAAAGGACAAGAGAGAACAGGAGAAATACATTTTGTTTTCTTGTTTAAAAAAGTAAATGAGAGTGAGAAAATAAAACGAAGGTTTGCACGGGAAAAAACAGGCCTTAAAGAGAATAGACTGAGTGTCTCTGCCAGTTCCTGCAGGGATCCATATTTTATGCATGTATTCCATTAATGGTATTCCCACTAATGGATCCTCTCACCAGTCAAAGATCCATTAGTAGAAAGGTTATGTGTAAAACATATTCCCAGAGAAGGGAGATGGATGAATCCAATGTCAATGCATGGGTGCTGAGTGTTTTGTCTCTGCTGACCCACATGTCCACCCATGTGTATGTGCCCACTGTGTTAAGGGTTTCCATGTGAGCCAACTGGGAACACAATCCTTGCATTCCTGCAGAGTGCCCTCTATCAGGATGTAGCATTCAGGAACCCTGAGCAGTCATCACCTCTTCGGTTCATTTTCTCTCTCATCTTTCATGTATTTTACAGATAAGCAGCTTTGAAGGTTCTTGAGAAAAAAAAACAGAGGTCCATCAGCCCTTCTTTACCTGTAGTCACCTCTGAGTGAGGTTTGTCCAACCTCATTTTCAATATTGGTCAAGATGCATGCTCCAAAACCACTGAGATCACCCATGATCTCAAAGATCTCTTTCAACCCAAGCTCTTCCATGACGCCATGATTTTGTCTTTAGAATACTTCCTCTAGTATTTAACCTGAATCTCTTTTGCCACAGGTTAAGTACGTTATGGCTTATTTGAGCCACACTATACATGCAAAATAGATTATTACCTTCTGATCTACAGCAGTGTTTCACAGACCAGAACAGCATTATCACATTCTCCTTTAATTGTCTATTCCTTAGGCTATGCAACTCAGATTTGCTTTCTCACTGATTACAATTCCTAGATCTCCAATCACGACCATTGCTGTCCTCTAGACTATTTCCAGTTAAACTTGGAATGCTGAAAACCAAAATGTGCACTACTCCAAATCGTGTGCCACTGGCAGGGCACAGAAAAGGCAGAGTCAATGGCCAAGAGAAATCTGCTCACCTACTCCTATAGAGTGTCTTCTGCTGTGTCTCCCATGTAATATGGCAACCTGAAGGCATCACTCAAGGGCAGAGAAGTGTGCATGCACACAAAGGGCTAGATGCAATTATGTGCCTACAAAGAGTTATGCATCTGCTAACACTTACCTGGTCCAAGTTACAAAAGCTGAAGAAAGCCTTGATTTACAGACTCACTGCTTATGAGCACCTCGGTCATCATTCAGCACTTCTGCAGGCAAATCAATGAGGAGATGCCACGTTTTGCCAGCAACTATTCCACCTGAGGCTGCAACAGCATTGTATCATGTAATGAATGAATTTACTTAGAAATGCCTACCTCTGCCTGCTGACTATGAAGGAAAATGAGAGTAATGAGTCCTACATACCTACGCTGTAGATATTGATCCTGGCCCAATTCTCTCATGAGAGTCTAAAGAGACTATTTCAAGTTAAAGTCTCTCTGAACAGCAGCCAAGACCACAAGAGAAAACAAATTCTAGAAGTTGTTAACTATGTGTCTATAAAAGTATTCTCCCTTTTCATCAAAATGCATTGTGCAGACCAATTGCATCACTCTCACAATTGTTGTCTAAGTTATAAAAGGTTGAGGAGAACTGGCAAGATAGTTGTGCATTTACATTAACATAAGCACATCAAATATTCATTACAGCAGAGCACTCATTATGTCAGCATCTGAATTAAATAACAAGAATAATGTTTTCCAGCCACAAAAGTAAGTAGCACAATAGCTTCCCGCAACACAACAATTTTAAAGAAGAGGCAATGTGACAGTATTGCAGGGAATCATATTGCTTTCTCTCCCAGAACTTGTTCATTCACTACAAATATAGCAGCTTTTAACGTTGCCCTTTCAGACGAGTTTATACAGAGAAAGTGCTATTACAGCATATAAGAAATTATATTGTACAGCGTGAATCTATACGAAAGGAAAAGCTTTGCAGTGGGAAAATACCTTTTTACATTTAATAGAAAAATGTATACCTTGAATTCAAAATTAAATTAATGCTGCAGTTTACATTTTAATCATAGTTTAAAAAAGTAGACATTGCATAAACTCTTTATAAAAGTTACTACTTTTGTGCACAAAAATAGAAAACTATACTATAATAGCATAAGAACAAAACATTTCAAATTCCTCAACCATATCAACTGTGCAACTGTGCAAAACTGATGTCAATAGAAAGGCATATATAAGTAATTTCACATCATCTACAGACCATAAACCTTCTATCTTCAGGTTGAAGTGGCTCACTCCCTGCTTTCTCCTAAATGCCCATGTTTCAATTCCTTGGCTGGTGCCACAAATGGATGGTGCCTCAAAGAAACATGGGACAACCCTCACAACATTTTTTGCTCAATGGAAGAATCACAGAATGGCGTGGTTGAAAGGGACTTCAAAGATGACCTAATTCCAACCCCTGCCAAAGGCTGGTTGTTCTCTACCAGCTCAGGCTGCTCAGGGCCCATCCAGCCTGGCCTTGATCACCTCCAAGAATGGGACACCCCTGGCAGCTGTTTTGATCTCACTTAGAACCATGTACAGCCAACAAAGTGTTCTGGAGAGGCTTTGTACAAGGCGATATCAGTCTTTGCATAAAACAGAAAGAAATAACCAAGAGCACCTGCTACCTCTTCTCCACCTCCCACACTGCAGATAGATGGTTTTATCCACAGCTCTGGGGAAAGTGAAAGGTTGCTCATGTAAAGATGAAGCATAAATACTATTTTAAGGCTTGCTAAGTAAATGAGAAATTTTTCTTCTCTGAAATCCATTGTTTTCACACCAGTGGAGTTTAGAATGCAGTGCTCTCAAGGAAAGTAACTCAAGCATTCATAAGCAAGGAGGCAGCAATGCAATACTTCCCAGCTAGGAACAGGACATAGCACAAACTCATGGGAATGCAGGCTGTGAGCTCTTTGTTGCCCCAGTACAAATGGGGAAAACTTCCTAAAAACAAGCTTTCAGTGCTGCAATAAACTTAATGGAAAAGAAGTTTGTACTGCCTGGTTCAGTACAGAACTGTCCATCCTATGATGTTCAATTCCAAGTATTTCTGTCAATACAGTAAAAGCAAATCACAAAGATTTTTCCAAATGCATCTCTTGAACATACATATCTTCTGTTGGTGTCCTCTCCTCCATCTTTGCAAATATTTTACTCTGGGCTGGAATCCAAGTCACCAAAATCACTGTCTGTGGGAAATAAGTACTATAGCGATACATCTCAGACTTCTATGTAGAAAGACCCTGGAGAATTCTTTGTTTGTAGTTCGTATATTTTACATGAACGAGCAAATTAGACCTCATTCCTATTCCTGTTTGTGGGATGGGAAAAACCACAGCTGTGAGGCATGCAAAAGAAAACCCACATAGAAGTCTTTCATCTAGTATAAACTCACTCCCACTGTACATTTGGTGCTGTACAATCAATACAAATGGAAATCTGCCCACGTGGAACGCAGAAGCTTGCATTTCACAGATGGAAAAGCTGGAATTAAACCCTTGTTACATGCCAGGAAAGCAGCAAGTGTGTTGTCTACAGGCACAGTCAAGGAAATGCTCCATTTCTGAATGCAATCTCATAGATCGATGTTTTCTGTATGCCTCTTCTCTCATTATTCTAATAGGAATTTATATGAAAGGTCGAATCACTCTCATATTAACATCCTACCATAGAATAACCTGAGTTGGAAGGAACCCATAATGACTGTTAATTCCAATTCCCTACTTGCTAATATGGAAGCCTGATCTTCCACTCCTGGTCAGAGAAGCATCACATTACTGCTCCAGGTCTCACATCTCAGCACAAATACAGAATTCTGTACCCTAATGTGGAGATAGCATAGAGAATAACTACTGATTAATACAAATCCCATCCACCCTTCCATACCACACGCCACTCATACTACATTTCTTGAAGAAGTGCATCCTGAAACACTTCAAAAAAAAACCAATTTCTTCTTTGAACTGCTTGTGAGGGACCCGCTCTGTCTTATCTTTACATAAGGAAAAACTCAGATGCTTCTGCATATTAAATCAAGAGTTTATGAAAGCTTCCTTAAAGACCTGTGTGGCAGCTACACATCATCACAGTTTAGTGAAGTCAAAACCAATCCCTCTTCAGAACTTCCAGTTTCCTTTCAAACTCAGTAAGCGTATTCTCTATGTATTAAAGGAGTCCCTCTGTTGGCAATCTGACTTCCTCCTAAATTGTGGAGCTCCTCAGAAGCATCTTCCTGAAGTGTCTGTTAGAAGAGTGAAGTCCCCACAGGTGTTCCATCCTATCTTCTAAACAAAGAATAATCATGTTTCAGAGTCACGATATTCTCTAATTTCTCTCCCATCAATATGGTCGACCCATTAGCAAGTTGTTAGAGAACTCAGGCCAAACAGTCAGTGTCTCATAAATGCTTTATACTTTCTGATTTTGAAAACTAGTATTTGATACTCCAGAGTTTTCTATTTCAGACAAAGCAAGGCTTTTACACAGGCTGAAAAGGTCAGCAGGAATAAGAGTTTAGGAGAAACGATGACAGTCTTCTGTGCCAACCAGATAATTTCCCTAGGCAAATCATCAGTTATATTGATTAGAAATGGTCACAGAATAAGGACAGATCGTTCTTCAGAACACTCTGTTGGCATCTGATCTAGGTCATAAATTGCACTAAGTGTATTTCCTTACCCATAGAAGTACCCGCTGTCCTGGCTGAATCAAAAATACTTTGGGAGAAATCAGAGTACAGCATTTTTCTGCAGGTGTTGTGCTTTTCAAAGATAGTTCTGCAGGTTCCTGTGCTATTGGCCAGAAAGATACTAATGCACACACACATTAAGATGTACATTGCAAGACCTATTTCTTTCCTGTGCTCTCATGTACTACACCCATATTACCCTGCAACCACAAAGACCTCTGGGTGGTGCAAAGAACAACTTCAGAATACAGTAGTTTGAACATAAGCACAGTGAGTACAAATACCAGTCATTGAACTTCTTGGGATTTTTGAAGTCCAAGATCAACTCTTCATGGGGAGATAGATAAAAGGATGCCTCAGACCCCATGAATCTTCTCTGAGACCCTCACTGAGGAAGGGATTCTTTCTTTAAACAGATACGTTCAGGTCCTGATTGTTGAAAAGGAAAGAGGAAAGAATGGAGACAGAAGGGAATTAGCTGAACCAATTGCCATAAGATAAATCAGTTATCTTGAAAATGAAAATAGCAGAGGTTAGAAGAAAAAAAAAAGATGTGTTGAATAGAGAAAGAAAAAAGAATGAAAAGATATGCAAATGAATGCACTGCTTTGAACAAAAGTGCTAAGGCTGATGTTGGGATGCCAGAATGTATGACTAAGAGGACACACCACAAGGGATCCTGATCCTATACTCATGAATTATCTTGTCATTACTCATGAGGCAGATTAGGTTATTTGTAGGGCCACGGTCCTTTGTATTGTATAAACTGACTCTGAGAATTAAATACTTCGTAATAAAAAAGAATCTGCAAAAAACATCACCAGTTTTTAGTCATAAAATGAAGAAGAAAGCAATTCCAAATACTCAATATCATTTCATGTGCTCTGAAGCATCTCAGCTGGTTTAAGCCATAGCTCCAAAGTTCTGACCATACCTGTCAGCTCCATGAAGACCTCCCAAAGAGCCTAGGATGTCTAAAAGCACTAGGAACTGCTGCTAGGTTCCTGAACTCTCAGATGATCATGGAGTTTATAAACTATTTCCCTTAAAAGCTCTTTTCACATCCATCATTACAGAGATAAGAACAAAGACAGCATTGATGCAAACTTCTGGCAAGCTGCTATCTCACCTTGTGAAGAGGAAATTCACAGGCTCTCCTTGAGAGTTTTATTATTTCTCTTTGCAGTGTCACCTTTGTACCTGTAACACCAAATGCTACCAACAGTATTTGGAAATAAGGTTGTATACATATTACAGAAAGAAGTCACGACCAGAATAGCTCCTTCAGCCTCTAGAAGAGGTTTAAACACAGCCCTACTTTACATACATAACCACACTTGGACTTACCCACAGGACTACAATAACTAAGCAGGATTCACAGACTTCTGAAGACAGCCTGAAATGCCAAGGGAGGAAGCTCACCAAATGCTTCTCAGAAGAAGCTATTTTGTGCCTTAATTTAACACTACTAAGACAATCAAATACTAACAAAAGAAAAGAAAAATTTTTAAAGAGGACCTGGGATAGAGGAGGAATGGCCATGAATGTGAAGTATCCCATTCATGTATACTTGGGAAGAGAAAAAAATAGAATAACAAATTAATCCATTTCAAGATATTTAGGAAAACATAAGAAGCAATAATAAATATCTTCAAACGTATTTTTCACACTTACTGAAAAAAATGCTAAAAAGAAGGGAATGGCTTCTTTTATTTTCCTTTCAAAGGTGGATCTCAACCTCAGCAGACATCAGAGCTTGCAGTGTAAAGGCAGCAGTACTGTCACATCATGAGATGTCCACACTGCAAAAATTTGACATATCAATCTATAGCTAAAGGAAAGCCAATTGATCTCTAAATATCTCTAAATACTCACATTCTTCCTTTAATAGATCAGCTTTTGCCCTGGCATAGCAGGAAGTTCCTCTCCTGTATCAAACGCTCAACAAGATTTAAGCCTCTTTATGTCTTCACAAGGTTTAAAATCAAAGCAGAACCAGAAAGGAAAAGTTAACTTTACTTAAACTAAGAGAAAAAGAACCTAGTTATAAGAAATCATAGCCTTGCAGGAAACAAGGTGAGTTCTGCTTGGTCTTGGCCATCTTACAAAAAGGATTGGGTGACTTAGCTGAAGAAGTGATCTTCTTTCAAGATCTCTAATTCCCTTGTGATGGAAAGAACATCCAAACTGGATCTACATTTAAAATCCAATGTCTCCATTACTTTCAAGAGAAAATACACAGTGGACAATTCACTTTCATTGTATTTCCTAGCTGCAACAAATGGCATCTCCATCAACATAAGAGGACATGAAATACGCTAGAAAAAGCAAAGACCACTCCCTGTTTGCATCTCCTTTAATGCAGGCATTTTTACAGTTCCATAGCATCAGCTGAATATGGAAAAAGTGCTGTAACAACTTCTACAAATGGGCACAGACCAAGGACAACTTAGCCATAGGAAAACAACTGGCAAAACACCGACGTCTAAAACTGGCAAGGAGAAAAGCTTCCATCATCTCCACAGTCTGGAGATGATTTCTGCAAGATTATCAGGATCAATCAGACCTTAAATAGTTGTGGATTACGACACATCTATACAACCAATGTGAGAAGAACAGACAAAAAAATTATAATGATAACAATTAGTACTTCGGTCTCCTAATTTATTGTCCTTGTTTCTTCTATTCTTAACCTTGAAACTGGGTATGCAAAATAATGCACTGTGGGGGAGCAAATGGCTGTATAATTGCTGACATGTAAAAGGAAGGCTTGAAATAAAGTAAGCTGTCTTATTAAGCATTTGACTTCACTGAAAGTTAAACATCTATACCTCAGATACCTTAGTAAGAACTAGTTGTCTAATGTTGCTCTCCTGGTCAATAGAGTGAGTCACATTACCTATCTGACAGCTTTCTGTATTACCTAGAGCTAATTTCTTTCCATTGGGTATAAGAGGGACTTAACTCACATGTTTATTTAACAGCTACAAAAGATTTATTTCACTCAAAGTTTCTGTTATAGAGAGAAAGCCTGTGGCCTATACCTTCAGCTGAATAAAGGAGTGGGATTCTACCAAAGTTGATACTGCTACACCAATTTGGGTCTTGAGAATACACCCAGCTCATGCATGTACAGTGCTTGACAAATAATATAATTAAAATGAGAAAACTATTCATTTTCATGAACTAGAGATTTACATTAAGTTATAGCCAGGTATTGATATGAAGAGAAAACCACAGCCTTCTTGCCTTTCTCAGTCTTCCATCTTGGACGCTCTTGGACTTCTAAATAAAATAAGAGGAATGCACTCCTGGTTTTATCTACATGGCTGTGGATTAAGTGAGATCTGAAGGAAGACATGCTACAGACACCCATGGTAATTAGAATGACGACTTCTGGCCATAAAGAGAAAAAACATCTTGTTATGTACTGTAGTACTAAATATACAATTATTCAGGAGTAACAGTAAATGGAAAGAATCCTAAAACACACAGCTCTGTTCAAGAATACTGGGCGTAGAATGTAAGAGCACCGCATTAATAGTAGAATTTGGAGTCCTACCAAACATTGAGGCAATCCTCACCATTCCCCACGGACCTAGGCATTGCTGCACGTGTTATGTGTACCTTAACATTGCATCATTCCCCTATACCACATTTAGGGAAGATCTGGAGTCACACTGGGCAACTGCCCCCCTTCCCTGTCCTATAAACACACGGGTTCACAATAAGCGCTCAATTAAAGCCCCTTACAAATGCATCAAAAATAGTTGACAAATATACACAAAAACTACAGTACCATAGATGGGAATTTTGTTTGAAACTAGTAAAAACAAGAGTAAACTTTGATTTGTGTATATCAATAATACGTAAGGCAGATTAGACACAGGCCCTTATTAGATGCAGGCCCCTTAAAGCATCAAGCACAATGCTGCCATGTGAAATAATACTATGTCTTCATAATTTAAGAGGAAGCAAATTAAACCCTACACCCTAATCCTCACCTTCACACTTAAACATGTCACCGTAAGGCATTTTAATTTCTTACTTTTGTACTTCTAGTTGTACAACTCATTACTAAATATTTATTAATGAATCATTAAGAATTTGTCAAGTTACTAAGCTTAACCAATAATTAAGGATCATAAATGAACAGTGATAATGAGTAAGCTAATTAAATATTCAGAAAACTCCAAGTTATGATTGTTCCTAAATAAGACACACAAATATGACAAATCACATCAAACTACACTCGCAAAGTAAATTTTCATGCAATCAACACCCTAAAACCAACAGTATGACTGTGTAATTCAGATTCTGACATAAATCTGTCACACTGTAATATTTCACCAAAACAATATTTAGATGTACTTCTTTTTAAAAGGAAAGGGTTTAGCAGAGAGAAAAAATACTTCCCTTGTTACGTAGGCCAAAAGAAATACACAGTGTAGGAAAGCAGGATGTACTCACTGCATGTTTCGAAGATAAATAACATCTTCAAAATTGCAGTATCTGCTTTCAAAATAACTTCAGTGTCAGAGTACATTCAAGTATTCACACAAAGATGGTTTTAAACGCACTGCGAGGACCCACGTGTTGATCAGGTTAAAAACCTGAGAAGTTACTTAAGAAATGCATAGAAGTTTCACAGGAGACAAATATGGTTCTTGTAATATTCAGACTTGGTTTTCACTTAGCAGCACCGTGATGTTTTCTATTGTTTCCTGACTTTTAATAAGGACGTCTATTACATTTTTTTTCCTCAAATGTAGTTGAACACTGTAGTCTTGAAGCATATGCTACTTCTAAAAGATATATACATATAGAAAATTTATTTCAGAATAGCTACACAGACAAACTTACTATATTATGCTGAGTGCAGACTTGCACCCGTCACAGCTCCATTTCCCCCATCACATCATACGTTAATGTTGTGCAGTAATGGACAACATGCAATCTAGCCCCACAGAAAGCAAACCTGAACTCTCACCAACTGCAGAATTAATTTGCATCTATATTGGGATACCCAGCTTAGCAATTATCTGTGGAATACAACTTTTTTTTTTTTTTTAAACCATTTAGAAAGACACAACTGATATTTTTGTGAGCCAAACAGGTCATTTAATGGAGACACTTTCTTCAAAACCTCACTAACAAACCATACTGAAAGGCTTCAGTAAATCGCGTGGTAATCACAACAGCAGCTTAACCACTATTTATAACTAGAGTATCTTTCACAAGGCTCACTGATGTAAGAGAAATCTGACACATCCTGTTATAAAACCAATTTAATATTAAGGAAGCCAAGTTCCTTATCAAAAAGGCCAGTTATTTCTAGTAGTCTAGTAATCAAAACCCCACGATGTGCAGTTAAAAGGAAAACACGCCTGTTAACCTGCTTTTCAGTCATGTTGTTTCTTACTTCCCCTGAGCACACAAGAAGAATCAAGGAAATGTGTGATTTCTGACATGCTGCAGAAGTACATCTTACAGGCTGAACAATCTAATTCTTTAAGGATAGCGTGTTACTTACTATAAGTGAAGACGATCCATAACAAGCTATGCCTTACAGTTACTCTGAAATAACAATGCTGACTCTCAGAGCAGGAGGAGTATAATCCAACCACATCCAGGCCTAATAGGCAGGATACCAGCATTTGTTCCTAGGAAATCAGAAATAAGGTACCTGTATCACTGAAAATCCAGGCACCCTTGGAGAAAACCAACAATGGATTTTCAGGTCCTTAATTTTATTGAAATCAAAAGACATCCACGCTTCAGTCGTCACAGATCTTTTTAATCCACGTATGGAAAAAAAAAAAAATAAGCAGATTTTTCCACAATTTACAGCAAACAAGTACTGTTACTACAAACTGGAGTTCCTATATCCAGCGTCATCAGTTCAAACCCAGCTCCGTCATCTCCAAACATCCCTCCCTTGGCAAAAGTCAATATTTCCCCACCTCTGATTTCCTCCAGCAGAAGAAAATTCAGCAGTTTCACACGCTGTCTCCTAAGATGCACTGGAAGAGATATCTGAGAGCAGTAACAAAACAGCCGGGCTCTCATTTCTTTTACAGCCCTTCAGGCGTAGTCTGGGTGTCTTCTTGCCCTGCTGGTCTTCAGTGCTGGCACTGATAGCTGTGAGATGGAGCTGGGGCAGCACGGAGCAGCAAAACAAACAGCACTGCTTTAAGCACATACTCACTTTTGCATTAAGACGTCCCAACTTTCTACTCTTACTCCAGCGCTGAGTCAGATGGAAGCTTTAAGGACGTTCCATTAAAAGTTAGCATCTGCAGCATGTATGAGAGAAACGTTGAAATTCCCATTCTGAACACATTCCGGCAGAGGTCAGATTTGGTTTTAAAGCACATTTGTGTCGACGAAAACTTTTTTGTTGCCGCAAAAAAGGAAAAAAAAAAACAGAAATTCTCCCTCTCGATTTTGGCATTGCCTCTGTATTCTTCCAAGTTACTTGGCTCCCTTACAGTTTACTCAGACACGCGCGCACACACAAAAAAAAGGAAAAAAAATCAAATATCGTATTTCACACATGTAAACTGACATTATGGAGGCTTCATTAAAGAAGTCTTATTTCTCTCACCACTGCCAACCGAGCATCATTTTACGTGCCACCACTTTCGGACAACCCAAGAGACTTAAAAAGCCAGCTAAGTTTGAAAACCAAAAAAAAAAAAAGTTGTGAGTTTCTCTGTACCCCAGGACGGTTTTCTTTCCTGAAGCTCAAGCCGAGGAAGCAGACAAAAGAAGCTGATTTGACTGCGCCGTGCCAAGTCTTGCCTTTTTTTCTTCCCTCGGCTCGCTCGCTCCCGCGCTCGCTCGCTCCCCGCATGGCAAGCTTCCCAAGCAGTCTTGGCGGAGCTCCAGCCTGTGCCAGGCTGTCGGAGTCCTTGTTTCCAAAAGATGCTCTTTGCAAATCAATTAATAGATTTAAAAACAGGAAGCTGCGGGTCAGGAACCAAATCTTGGCACCAACAACCGCTGCCTCTGCCAAATCGGCTTATAGATCGCATGGTTTCCTACCTTTTATGAGGGATGTAAGGTTTTTGCTCCCTGATCGTGGAGCTCTGGAAGCCATTCAGTGCTCACAGCGATAAGAAATCTGTTCTCTAAAAATGTCCGCATGCGACGCAGGAACAACCTGCTGTAAATCAAAATTCTTGGGAAGGCGGCTGTACGGGTAATTCTAATAAGTACCAAATACTCCTTAAAATAGTGTGTTTTCTTTCTCTCCTCCGGAGAATCATGGGAAGATGCCAGGAGTAGGAGACGTATAGATTTGAATTAAGATCACATTCCAAAGTCATGCACGTGTTTAACTTTCTAAACTCCAGCCTGAAAACCAACTGTTCTTCTAAATTCCAAATTTATTAAGAATCAGCTGAAAACTGATACTCAAGCTCACCCTATCCAGAAAACATAGCAAGTGCTTAGCAAACTGCCAACAGAATCACAGAATGGCTTGGGTTGGAAGGGACCTCAAGGATCATGAAGCTCCAACCTCCCTGCCACACCCAGGACCACCAACCTCCACATTTAATACCAGCCCAGGCTGCCCAGGGCCCCATCCATCCTGGCCTTGAACACCTCCAGGGATGGACGGGGCATCCACAGCCTCTCCAAGCAGCTGTTCCAGCACCTCACCACTCTCATAGTAAAGAACTTTGGCATCTGCAGATGCCAACGATGTCACCATTTAATTCAAAAAGCACAAGTTCTGGTAGCGTTCGAAAGAGAAACCATTCAGCCATAACAGCTAATGGGTGAAAACGTTCTCAATACATTCCAAAACTTTAGAACTTCATTCAATATATTTGAAATGGCTAAAATGCGTGAATAGAGAATTATAGGGATAAACTTTCTTTCATCTATAAGCTATTTGCCAAGGCAAAATGCCAAATTTTAAATATATGCATTTACATTAATGAGCACAACAAATTATGCAGAAAATACACTACTTCCCTAACCATGCATGTTTTATAAGTTTATGAATACTAGTGATCTGTTTGTTAAGGGTTCAGGATAGAGACCCTGCTGTTCTCAAGTTCTATGTCATTCATGACCCAGCAATCCCCAGGGTTTGACTCAGGGCAAAAGCTCACTTAGTTCAGAAAGGAGAAAAGCATTCTCCCTCCAAACAAGTTAGACCAAAACAAATATCTATTAAAGCCTGGAAAAAAAGAAAAAACACACTACCTTTCTAAGCAGAACAACATGCAAGAGATTGGATGAAAAACTGAACATGAGCTAGCAGTGTGCTCTTGCAGCTCAGAAATCAACTGGTATCCTGGTCTCCATCAGAAGAGGGGTGGCCAGCAGGAACAGGGAGGTGATTGTCCCCCTCTATTCTGCTCTTGTGAGGCCCCAACTGCAGTACTGTGTCCAGGTCTGGAGCCCCCAGCACAAGAAAGACAGGGAGCTGTTGGAGAGGGTCCAGAGGAGGGCCACAAAAATGATCAGGGGGCTGGAGCATAAATATATTCCCCAGTAGCCAAATGCTTTACAGAAAAGGACAGCCTTACTAATATGATGAAGAGCCTCATTTTATCTCTCAGTACACACTGCTTCAAACACAATAGATCTCATTTACAGCAATGACTACCCTCGTTCTGTCTTACAGCATGTTTTCAAATGTGTAGTTTACTGTAACTCTCCTAATTCTCTCTTATCTCTTAAATACTCTGCAATTACATTTCTGCTCCACACCACCAGCACTGCTTGCAACTTGAAAGGTGTTACTGAGCGTGGTGCATCTTCCTCCTCTCAGCTGTCAAAATCTTTTGACATAATCCTTCTTCCTTTCCATAAATAAGCTTCCAACCCAAATCAATTTAGTGTTCCAGCTAATCTAATAGATAAGAAGCTACAAAACTTCCACCACAACTTGTATTTGGGAAACATTTTCAACTTCTCTGTAACTTGAATTTAAAGTCGCCATTCTCCTACCTCCAGTTATCCTCACATTTCTTTGATGCCATTCTCTTGCAGTGCACAAAATACAGAGAAAGCTGAATTCATAGTATCACTGAATCATAGAAAGGCTTGGATTGGACCTCAAAGATTATTCAGTTCCAATTCCACTGCTGTGATTTATTGGCTGGCTTTCCTTACCAAACACTTGATCAAGCTGCCCAGGGCTCCATCTAACTTTCCTAATCTTTCTTTAGAAATATTCAATGCTCAGTCTCTAGTGCAAACCTGGCCATCATCATGTTGTCAGGCTTATGACAGCAGAACAGCACATAGCTTGGATTTTTCTTTGAGCACGGTAGGTCCACGCCTTTATTCTTTTACAGTATCTTACCTATCCAATGAATATTTTATAGCATGAACTAGGGAAAATAAATATTTATCTGGGTCTTGGTCATCGTTCAATTCTTACTCTGTTCTCACTTTCTCCCATAGCAATTAGTTCATTTAAAATTCTACTTCCAGAAGCCTCCTGATGTTTCCTTAGTCTACATTTTCTCAAAATTCCTTCATCTATGCATTCTTCCATTCAAGTGCACCCATGTCTAACAAAAACAAGACACCCAGTTACCTACACTAGTATATATATACAGGCGTGGAAGAAGAAACTCAACAGAATTTTGCTTTCCCATTCCCTTTGTCCAGTGCCACTCAGAACCTTTTAGATGTATGCATTGTATCTACAAGGTTCTACAGGGAGCTTCAAACATCGCTCATACCCTTAACTGCTTAAAATTCCTATCAGAAATGTGTTTCCTCAGGAGAAAAAACAGATACTTACAAAAATCAAAATGTTAGGAACTCAGCTTCACAGCCATTTTTGACTGTCATTTAGAAAAGCGATTATAGCACACAACATGAAAAATATATGCATAGCACTGCAGGTAGAAGCAGTTATTCATAATGGTATCCACTTACAGGTAACTTGGATATACTGAAAATAGACTTGCAATGAAGTGGATAGAAAGTCTCAGTAGCTACAGTGATTAAGAAAAAGGATGCTCTGAAACAAAATCAAATTAATAAGGAAATTTTCCTAAAATATGGTCAAGTTACCCTCTTATAATCAGTCTGTGCTTAAAGAATAAGGTCATATTCTTTGTTACTCACTGAGGAAGAGTTCTGCTGTAAAATTCAAGTACAAAGGGCTTTGTACTCAACATTCTTCTCGACAATTACATTTTCCACAAACTACATGTTTTTAACAGCTCTACAGAGATTAGCATTATGACCTGCATCCAATAATCAGCCCTGAGAGAGTCATTTTTACTCATTTTCCACTTCTAAATTTGCATTGTACAACAGCAGTATGTAGGAATGTCTGTACACGTACATCCACACATGTAAAATATATATTTGATGTTCCCCCCTCCCCTCCCATTCAAAAAGCTTGCTTACAATTATTGTAAATTAAATTAAGAACTGAGTAGGTTTTAATTGGCATGTAAAATGCTCCACACAAAGATGATTCCTTAGTGATGACTAAAGCAGAAACTTCATTATTTCATTGCAAAAAGACTGCACAAATTCTGTACTTCACAAGTAATGGGGACACTGTATTCTACTGTTGGGCGTTTTGTGACTACACGTGATATCTTCCAAACCTCTCCCAACAGCCCAGCCATACTGGAACAAAAAAGGAAGGCATAGGTAACTACAGTCTAGATACTGCTTAATTTTTTTGATATAGAAATAGCCTGCAATGCCTGTGCTTTGTACTCAGGGTTTGAATCTGACTTATCTGAGTGGGATGGAATCCTACCCACTGAGAGAGAACATCCTTCAAGTACTTTGAAAAGCAATTTGATGACAAAGTACAGCACAGGGGACCAAATTAAATCACATAGCAGGAAACATAGGCAATCTGATAAGAAAACACATTTGCTAACCCACTCAGTAGTAAGAAACAAGGTATAAAGTACTACCCCAAATCCTTACACTGCTCAACACTTTCAAACAGACACCACACGCAGTTGCTGACAATATCAAAAGGCACTTTTCACAAGCAGAATGCTCCATTTCAAAGTGAACATGAACACGCAGATGAAGTCACTCTCAGACCCAGACCAGATCAACATTTATATCTCAGAGGTTAACTGGAGGCTCACAAATAACGTTTGAACAACCTATTAGTCACTTACCAAGGATGCATACTGGCAAGAAGCATCTTGACATCAAGACGTGAGAGATCTCTGCAATACAGCTAACTCCAAGAGATAGCCCTACCCAAAGAAAAATCCTATCATTCAACCAACTACTATGCCAAAGTGCTCCAGGGGCCTTTGGGCCGCTCATAACTTAAGGGATAAGAGGGCTGTCTCAGTCACAGCTGTGCTGCGCACTCAATTGCCCTTCAGCTGTTGACCCAGGAGTCTGCTATCAACTCTTTCAACACCCAGTTTCAAACAGATTAGTGGTGGTTATAAGTCTTAGTGAGAGCTTGACTGTTATCAGGACTTGGGTGTAATGTCTAAGGCTAAGGAGGAAGGGGGGGAAGAGAAGAAGCACACAGTGACAAGACCTCTTCTCGAAGCTTCTGTAACCAAAGAACCTCAGCATTCCTCATACATCTTGACTCTACATCCTCCTCTTTCTCTGCAGTCCTCATTTGGAGTCTCTCCTATAGTTTTATGTCCTTCTGCAACTGATATGAGGCCGCACAGTGGTGCACGCCAAAATACTGATCATCATTCTGGGGAGCTGCTCCTCTTTGGGAGTGGACGGAATAACCTAAAGTAGCCACAGATGTATAAATGGGTTCTAGGCTGAATTTTTTAGGAGTTGAATGTTTGAGAAACCATAAATTGCATTTCTGAGCCTGGAAGGAGGAAAAGATGAAGGAGGAATGTCAAACAGAAAGGGCTTTGAAGCATTAGCAACCTAATCCAGATTTTGCCATGATGTTCAGTAAAAGTAGACAGGCCAGCAGCATTAACGAAACTACAACCCATGCTTCCCTTGGAGAGCAAGCTGTGCAATACAGAAGCATTTCTTCTACCCAAGGACCAGAGCTGACTTGCAGGAAATACCTGGCATCCTTGAAGGGAAATGTTTTCTGATTACAATGCAGCTTGTGGCATGCTTTTGCTGCTAATCTTCAGTTTGCCATGACCATTTCCAATGTCTAATGAGAATGACCATCCTTTGCAGGATACTTCTGCTTTCTCACTGGGTTTTCAGCAGGGGTTAACAGGCAATGTCTGAGGCACCAAATCTCCAGTTTAATATAATCCAGTTGGCCACATGCCTCAATAGTAAGCAAGATTCTATCTTTGAAACTAAGACTCAGTAATCTGCTCACCCAAGTGGATGAAATTCCACTAAGTACAATTTTGCCTATCTGCAGCAAGAAGGAGCTGTGAGCAATAAAAAAGAAACTGCAATAAGCATAATTATATATTGCATGGGCTTTTATCTTATTTGAACTAAAGACTTATTTATGTGTATTATTCTAATTGAACCACAAATTTAAATGCAAGTTTCATATGTATCATAAAAATGTGCAAATATCAAAATGAGAGCAATATACAAATATATCCACACCACTGAAAGTCTACACATAATAAATAGAGTATTAGCATGCAAGACGAAACAGAACCCATCACACAATTATAAGCCAAACATTCAATGACTGTATCACCATATAATGATATTCTGAGGGAACTAAAGCTGCACTTCTGCAGTTACGTATGTGAACAACTGAACTGTTGCTGAGTTTTCTCACTTTGGAAATTCTTTTGTTACTGGAAATGTTGCATATGAACCTCAGCCAAGAAAACCAAAGAAAAATAGGAATAAAATCTTGACTCTTTGAACTGGCACATTATGAAGTGAGTAGAAAGAGAAGATAGTTCTGACTCAAGGCAAGAAAAAATTAAGGCTTCATATCGAGTACCAACTACAGGTAGGTCATTAAATGACATTATGCCCTCAATTAAGTTTGTTTCTGGTGTTCTCTGAAAAAAAAAGAAAAAAGAAAAATGATGCACACAAACAAAATTCTCATTACCACATTTCTTTGCGGTAACTGCACTTCTTTACCCTGGAGTAAATGTAACACAGCCTACCTTTAAATGAAACCAGACAGATGACTTAGCATTCAGTGCACAACAAAGGCATTCGTAGACAGTTACCTGGAGTAGTTTTTATGCTATAAATCCATACCAGGCTTACACTGAGCTAATCTGTTCATGTAACCATAACGTAAATCATGAGCAGATCTGGTTTGAATGAGTGTCCACATGAGTTACCCTTTAAGAATGCCATATATAACACAGCTCAACAGTGTTCAAAACTATGATTTTATCTTCTGAAAAGCAACCTATTTTATGGGCAGATATTAAAATAGCTTTATTCTTTGAAAGAATACAGGATGAGGAGGCATTGTGACCAGTGTCTCTTTTCTCTCCTCAAAGAAATAACAGAAAACAGAGAGATGCTCAATGGCTAGAAAACACAACAATAGATAAAAAGAATAATTAAGAAAGGTTTCAAACTTAAAACATTTTAAATAGTCAATACAGTCAACTGCTGGAAAAGTCTTTTAAGTGGAAGACTGGGACAGAAGTGTCTGTGATTTGTGTGCTGTCCCTGGAGGTGCCCAAAACAAGGCTGGATGGAGCCCTGGGCAACCTGATGTAGTGAGTGGTATCCCTGTCTATGGCACGGGGGCTGTAACTGGATGGACTTTAAGGTCCTTCCCACCCCAAGACATTCTTTGATTATTTGATTCAAAAAGTAACAGAATTACATAACTGAAATATAAGTCCTGGGCCCACAGAATGCCACACACCACCTGGTTGTTCAGGACAGCAGATTCAGGGCTCACACCATCACTGATGTAACTAACACACACACCTCCATCACTGGATGCTCTCCTTGCAGCCCATGGATGAAAGAGGCATTTCAAGTTTAAATGCCTTCTGACATTCATCATGTGATGAATAAAGCACATAGACTGCACCAGAGTCAAGGAACCCAACAGTCCCCACCAGTGCTCCACCCCAGCTCTGTACTCAGTACAAAGTAAAGGCCAAAAAGGCTTTTCCACCATTCACTCCTCTCTGATGTGGTAAGTGAAGCCCCACTGGGCAGCCTAATCCCATGTACCTTCCTGTGATATGCACTAAGCAATGCATATCACATGCATGAGATTGCATGGCATGTGTGTGGTGTCCAGGGGATCAGGCCCAGCCAGCACGGATTCATGAAAGGCAGGTCATGCTTGACCAACCTCATCTCCTTCTACGACTGGGTGACCAGACTGGTAGATGAGGGAAAGGCTGTCGATGTAGTCTACCTAGACTTCAGCAAAGCCTTTGACATGGTCTCTCACAGTATCCTTCTGCAGAAACTGGCTGCCCGTGGCTTGGACAGTTTTACCCTCCGCTGGATAAGGAACTGGCTGGAGGGCCGTGCCCAACGGGTGGTGGTCAATGGAGTGAAGTCCAGCTGGTGACCTGTTTCAAGTGGTGTCCCCCAGGGGTCGGTGCTGGGGCCCATCCTGTTTAATATCTTTATTGATGACTCAGATGAAGGGATTGAGTGTACCCTGAGTAAGTTTGCAGATGACACCAAGTTGGGAAGTGGTGTGGATCTGCCTGAGGGTAGGGAGGCCCTTCACAGGGATCTATATAAGCAAGATCACTGGGCTGAGGTGAATGGGATGAGGTACAACAAGGCCAAGTGCCGGGTCCTGCACCTTGGCCACAACAACCCCATGCAGCGCTATGGGCTTGGGGACGAGTGGCTGGATGATTGTGAAGAGGAAAGGGACCTGGGGGTGTTGGTTGATGCTCAGCTGAACATGAGCCGACAGTGTGCCCAGGTGGCCAAGAGGGCCAGCGGCATCCTGGCCTGCATTAGAAATAGTGTGGCCAGCAGGAGCAGGGAGGTGATCATCCCCTGTACTCAGCACTGGTGAGGCTGCAACTTGAATACTGTGTTCAGTTTTGGGCCCCTCACTACAGGAAAGACATGGAGGCCCTGGAGCACGTCCAGAGAAGGGCAACGAAAGGAGGGGAGCACAGGTCTTATGAGGAGTGGCTGAGGGAGCCGGGATTGTTCAGTATGGAGAAGAGGAGGCTCAAGGGAGACCTCATCGCACTCTACAACTTCCTGAAGGGAGGTTGTGGTGAAGAGGGGTTTGGCCTCTTCTCCCAGGCAACAAGCAGGACCCAGGAAAATGGCCGCAAGTTGTACCAGAGGAGGTTTAGCTTAGATTTAAGGAAGAACTTTTTCTCTCAGAGGGTGGTCAGGCATTGGAATGGCTGCACAGGGAGGTGGTGGAGTCGCTGTCCCTGGCAGCATTCAAGAGTCGTCTGGATGAGGAGCTGCGAGATCTGGTTTAGTGCTTGTGGTAGCAGTGGTAATGTGAAGACGGTTGGATTAGATGATCTTATAGGTCGTTTCCAACCTTGTGATTCTATGATTCTATGATTCTACGATTCTACATCTGTGCACATCCTGTGCAACCCAGGTCACAACCCAAATTACTAGCCATTATTTTAGCAATGCCTACTTGTATGTGAATAGCAGCAACAACCCATCATTTAAAACCTATATATGCTAACATCCCCATATCTGCTTAGCATCTAAGCTCACGAGGTTTGAAATAGTGGCACAGAGGCATGTCAGAAAAGTGAGACAATTTTCACAACCCCCCTTTTTTCTGGATTGAAATTACAACATAACTTAAATGTCAGGTCAATGGCATTCATGCAGAAACCATACTGCAGATAGAACGACCACAATTAGCCAAAGGAGTTCAATGTATCCCAGACTTCACACAAAATAATACGAAATATTCTCTAGTGAAAAAAATAACCCATGTAAATACAAGCTTTGAGCTTCCCACCGCTTTATTTAGCAATGCAAATTTGGCAAGTTTATACATTATGTCCCTTTTTCAAAACTGCAGCAACAAGAAGCTACTGAACCCAGCGTACCTCTTCCTGCAAATAATTATCCTCTTTATTATGCAACTTTGAATGAATTTTCAGAGCAGCATCCATGCCTAATCCTTTGGATAAAGTACCCCTGGATTCATTTTCCATACCAGAGAGGGAAATTATGGTATCAGCAAGAGGAGTCTCCTTCAAGCCCTATTTCCATTCAAGAGGCTGCCAGTTGGGTGAAGTTTCTGCCATTTAGGTAATTCCGTTTCCCAGCAACCTGTGCTGTTGCCAGAGAAACCCCGGGGATCCTTCCCACGTGCCAGCCCTATCACAGTCCTGGGGGTGCAGCTTGGTGCATCGTGCCGCCGCGCATCCCACTGTGAGAAGCATGCTAAGTAGTCAGCGAGGTGCTCCAGGGACCCAGCCAGGCATTTTTTCATTATTATTTCTTTTTTTTTTTCCTTCTTTTTTTTCTTTTTGAGAGGGCTTAGTGATGAGTGACGTGGCCCTTTATGCCGCAGTGTAGTTAGAGGTGATAAGGGAGCTCTGGGTTTTTTCATCGGAACGATTTTACCTTGGGAGCAGCGTTTGACAGCTGGATGTGCAGCTCTACAAACGTACTTCTTGTATGCTTTTCATCTATCAAGCTTCGTGTGTGCATACTAACTTATTTTTGTTGTTGTTTTCCAGCTGTCAAGAGTAAAAGGCACATGCAAACAACAACAAAAAAATCCCTTCAGACTGCCTTAACCTTTGCTTCTCCTTGCAACACCTTCCAAAATGCAAATGTAATCGGTGGCTAAAAAGTAATTCCTGTTTTTCAAATGACAGTACAATATTTATAGTTGTACACTTGGCCTGCAAACAAGCTGTTTAGTGTTTAGATATAAACATTCAACAAAGAGGGGAAAAAAAAAACAAAAAAACAAAGAGAGAGCAAGAGTAAAAGCCATAGCATATTATTACAGACAGGATTTCCAAGCAAATTCATCTCATACCAACCTGTAAAGATGTGGAAATCCAAATTTTAGAACTTCTCTTTCAGACAGAGTCATACTGGTTTAGGTTGGAAGGGACCTTTGAGATCACCCAGTTCCAACACCTGCTATAGGCAGGGACGCCTCCCTCTAGACCAGGATGCTCACAGCCCCATCCAGCCTGGCCTTGAAATAGTAAATAGACACTGAGATAGTGAACAGACATTGGAAATGAGGTGCTTCCCTAAAGAAACATACTTTTTTTTTTTTTCGTTTTACGTTTTTTCTGATTTAAATCTCCGCATACCCCGTGAAATTGTAATGAAATTTAATAATTTATGGAAATGGATGGCTTGAGCATATTTGAGGCAAAGATCGTTTCTTGGAATGAAGGAATAAGTAATTAACCCTTCTGAATTAGAAAGGTAAATTGAAATTTGAGGAATGCTAGAGCACATATGATATTACTATTCAACATGCTCCTGTACTGTACTTAATTGAAGTCATACCTCATTTTTTCAACCCACATTCCATATAAACTTAAATAAAAATGGCTAACCCATTGATTCTTTATCTAAAACACTCTATCAGGTAAAGTGTTCAAAACTTAACAAAGCTACTCTCAAACCTCCAGAGAAACTGCATTTCCCTTGTAAGCTCTGTTCTGAGGCACAGTCTCACTCAACAATCTCTATTTTAGACCTTCTGTACAGCAATATTAAATTTATGCCCACAAGGTTTCAGATTTGCCCATACTTAATAAACTTTTTTAATTCACGAAAGGAAATAATATGTTTTTCGCTTTCTTCTTTATCTTTATTGAAAAGCAGCCCGGAAAACACTACGCTTACATTTTAGCTCACAATTCCATTGCAGAACCTTGTGTGTCAGACACAACTCAGTAAACTGTCAGAACATCAGGGAAAATCTATTTAAAACTTCTCAAAGTAACACTGCATACGTATTTAGGCACAGAATAAACATAAGGTGGCAGATTTTTCCCTAACGCTGGGCAACACAAACAGGGCACAAAAACAAGGAGATTGCCATGATGTATTCATTGACAAATAGCAAGGGACAGTGTCCTGGTTTCAGCAGGGATGGTGAGGCACTGGAACAGGTTGCCCAAGGAGGCTGTGGATGCCCCATCCCTGCAGGCATTCAAGGCCAGGCTGGATGTGGCTCTGGGCAGCCTGGTCTGCTGGTTGTCGACCTGCACATAGCAGGGGGTTGGAACTGGATGAGCATTGTGGGCCTTTTCAACCCAGGCCATTCTATGACTATGATTCTATGATTCTATGATTCTATGATAGATGTACACTGCTATAAAACACCAAATGCAGCACTAGAAATGAACTAAACAGGTCCTAATGGGACGTATCATCTCGGTTCAATAACTCTTGTGAAATAAACTCTCTGTAAGAATGAAAGATATGCTATTCTTCATGCACACAAGTTCCGTTGAGGTGGAATCCAATCTGCCTGAATCCTGTGAAAAATATGTGTTACTTCCAGAGCCAGGGGACAGATGGGAAGAGCAAAGCAGTTCCCATCAAATGCGTGACCATGTTGTGCATAAATTAATGAAAAGAGATGTGTCTCTGAAGGAAGAGAAAGGGATCTCTGTTGTCAAACTTCAGTATGTCCTCCAGGAAGTTTAGAAAAAAATGACCTATCTCTGTTCAGCCTGGGGAAAATTCAAACATCACAGTTTTCTTCCTCTGTTTATATGGAACTCTGTGTATTTCAGCTTGTGTCTTTTGCCTCCTGTCCCTCCACAGGGAACCAGTGAGTGTCTCGCTGTTCCTTCTCTACTCCCTCCTATCAGTTCTGTACACACATTGAGACCCTCCTGAGCACCACGTTCTAACCCAACTTAGCCTAGGCACAGCCATCCCTTCACTCAGAAACGACACATCTAACAACAGCAAAGCAAATAAAACTGCAATCTTACTGATTAATATGAATACAAAGCTAATACAAAACAAAGAGGATGAGAGTAGAATCCTACCCTATAAAGACAGGCTGAGGGAGCTGCCTGGAGAAGAGAAGGCTGCAGGGAGACCTCATTGCAGCTTTTCAGTATCTAAAGGAAGCCTACAAGCAGGAGGGGAGTCAACTCTTTGAAAGGTAGATAATGATAGGACAAGGGGAAATGGTTTTAAGTTGAAAGAGGGAAGATTAAGGTTGGATGTCAGGGGAAAGTTCTTTACTATGAGAGTGGTGAGGTGCTGGAACAGCTGCCTAGAGAGGCTGTGGATGCCCTGTCTATCCCTGGAGGTGCTGAAGACCAGGGCTGGATGGGGCAGCGTGGTCTAGTATAAAATGTAGAGGTTGGTGGCCCTGTATGTGGCAGGGGGTTGGAGCTTCATGATCCTTGAGGTCCCTTCCAACTCAACCACTCTGTGATTCTATGATACACAAACAGGAAAATACTGAGTAGGAACAGGACTGCAGTTGACACTATCACTAATAAAATCCTGTGTCACTACTGATAGCGACACGTCAAGGAGTATGATAACTAAGTGATGACAGTTTAAGAAAAAAAAAACAAGAACAAGTGAAGGACTGAAAAACATGCTTTCTGTTGACAGAATAAAACAGTTCACTTCGTTTGCTTTATGTCTGTCTTTGCTTCTTTAAAAAGAGGTTAATGCGCATCTAAATATATTTCATGGAAAGCTGAAAACACATACTGTCACACTTTTCACCTTGATTAAAAAAAAACCTGTAACAAGTGGTAATGGCTGAAAGTTCAAACGCGGCAAAGTGATTCAAAATAGACAGTATTTTAATGGAGGAAGTTATGAAATATTGGAAAAAAATGTGAAATTTTGCAGAGGGCTCTCTGTCAAAGGGCATTTTTAATCAGTGTTTTCTCTAAAGAGAACAAGCTGATTCAAGCAAGAATTAATTCATGGAAATGTTGTGCGCTTTTTTTATACGGAAGGTCAGAGAGAAATTCGCAATGACCTCCTCCAGTTTGCAATGATTACTCTATTAATCTACAAATATATATATATACACACATATATATGAGTTTTAATAGCTCTAAATAATTATAAGACTGTCTACTCATGAGTTTTACCTTTACTGCTTCAGAAAAGTTAACTCAGTACAGATGTGCACACTGTTGAGCCACGCTATTTCCTGGCACTGCTCATTGGAATCAGTGGCACAAACTATTCCTTCTAATTAACAATATTCTGCTATCTCAACTGAGGAAAAACAACTAAGACCATGTACGTATATATATATATATATATATATATATATAAATATGTACAAATAATGCCTCACACAGCTGGTTTCCTCTCCATGATTGGGGCTCCTTGAATAGTGCTCCTACCACTATCATAAATAAACAGCCAATTAAATAGTGTAAGCAATATATATTCACACACTCACAAAAACAGCAAGATTTCAGCAATACTGCAACTAAAATTAATTCTGACAACTAGAATTCTACTGGAAAGGTAAAAAGCAACAGACAGCATGTGATTTTACTACAGGACATGATACTGCATTACATGATTATATAGAGATCATATGAAAGAATTCTCGAATATGAATGCAGCAGCTCTACTGCAAGGAAATTAACACATCACTCCCAGATTCTGGAAGTTGTTGAAAATCAGACAGATCTAACCAAATTACAGAAAGAGTAAGTGAAGCTTACTAGTTCCTGCAACGTATTCAACTCACAGCAAGGTATTTCACCCAACTTTCCCCGACTTCTGCAGACTGAGCCCTTTGAATCACAACCAACCACACACAGTCACATATTCCTATGGTCAGCATGTTACAAAGAAAAAGAAATGCAATGTAGCTCTCTTCAAGGCTAGATTAAATGTGACTTCAAAGATGTGCAGCTGGGTGCAATACAATTAACATAGTGCAGGAGGCTGCCCATGGAAGAATCACAGAATCATAGAATGCTTTGGGTTGGAAGGGACCTTTATAAGATCATATAGTTCCAACCACTGCTATAGGCAGGGACACCTCCTGCTAGACCAGCATCCCTCCAGACCAGAAAGAAAAACCTCATCTGGTGAAAACTCAACCCAGGATAAATCATGCTTGACCAGACAGGTTGCCTTTTACAATTAAAGGACTGGCTATGCAGATTAGGGTAAAGCAGCAAATAACGTGTTGACTTTAGCAGGGCTTCTGACACCATCTTTTACAGTATAAGCAGTTGAAAGCTGTGAAAGCACAGGCTGAAAGAAGAGTCCGCTTGACACTAAATGCATCAAAAACTGGCAGGATCACCAAAATCAAAAAGCAGTGATCAATAACTTGATGTCTTGTGTGCAGCAGGTTACCCCAGGGGCTCGTGCTGGGGCCAATATCATTCAATATCTTAAACAAGAACATGAGTGATGTGACAGAAAACATGCTCAGCAATTCTGAGAATGATGCTAAATTGAAGATGAGAGTGGACATGTCAAACAGCAGACCTTCAGTACAAGGAGACCTTGAAAGATTTCAGGCCTGTGCCAACAGAAACTTCATGAAGGTCAACAAGGAGAAGCACAGACTCTGCACTGCTACAAGATAAACTCTGCCCTGCTGAAAAGGATCTGGGATTGTATTGGGTATCAGGTTATAAAGAAAATAGTAATATTCACTCATTGCAAATAAAGCAAACGGTGCAGCAGGCTGGGTTATGAGGTGCAGTGATCTGTAATGTCAATGGCCAAGATGGTCAGCAGCCTACAGCACACGTTTCTGCAGGTGGAGGGAGAATTAAGGGTCAATCTTACAGTAGCTGAATAGGGTGTGAGAATGACAACTAAACAAACCCCTCTCAGCAGCACCAGGCAGTACTGGAAAGGGAAGCGGCCACTAACAGTGCCTTAAGAGGCTCACACTGGGTATTTCTAACCTAAACCTGCCCCCAGTTTAAAACCATCCCCCCTTGTCCTATCACTATCCACCCTCATTAACAGCCATTCCCCCTCTTGTTTATAAGCTCACTTCAAAATACCAGATTATCCCTCAGTGCCACATCCCCACAGCTCTGCAGCACCTCCAGGGATGGTGATCCCACCAGGACAGACCATCCCAAGGCATCAGCACTCCTTCTGAGGAGAAATGTTTCCTGACATCCAACCTGAATCTGAACAACAAGGCGGTTGGACTAGATGATCTTATAGGTTGTTTCCAACCCTGTGATTCTATGATTCTATGATTCTCTCATTCTAAACACACATCAGGGCGTTTTGGTTCTGCTCTAATTGCTACTGAAAGGCGATGGCGGTCATTTTGCAATACTGTCCTTGCTAGGCTGCCCTGACAGAAGGCAGGATTAATTGCTTAATTCAAGGTTGCTACATTATGTACTTAAAAGCTCACATTTACTCCAACTGAAGGGAGAAATAGTCTCTGAAAGGACTGCTTTCCCTAAGAACTTCCCATACACTTGGGTTAGATCCTTCACGCTACACTTAGGTGATATTATTACCCCTTTTACAGAGAACTCTGGATTCACACAGCGCCGACCCCGCCGCCATCTTCCCCCTCCCGCCCACCGCGCTGCGCCCCACCCCGCCTGCGCCACCGCCCCCGTGCGCATGCGCGGCGGCGGAGGCGGGTAGAGCGCGGCCGCCGTGGGGCCCGGGGTTCGTTCTCCTCAGGGGCGGGCGAGGGGGAGGGGGGCGGCCGGTCGGGTCCCTACCTGCCACCGGGACGCTCTGGCTCCTTCCGGGGAGCGCCTCTTCCTTACGCGGCAGCCTGGAGGCCGATTCGCCCATCCTGAAGGTGGAGCTGCAGAGCCGGAGGAGGCGCCGCGGCGCCGTTAGCATCGCCCTCTGAGGGCGGGGAAGGGAGGCGAAGGGTGAGCGGCGCGCGGCGGCCGTTGGGACCGGCGGGCGGCGGGCCGGGGGGGCGGGAGGGCGGCGAGGTGCGAGGCACGCCCCCTGGCGAGCGGCGCTGCGTGCCCTGCGCTGCGCCCTGACGGCCCTTCGCTGTGCGTGTATCGGCGGTGCTTCGCCGCCCGAAACCAGGGCTGCCCTCAGCTCAGCCTGCGGAATTTCGTCTCTCGGAGCTCTGAGAGCTCGTGTGCTTCTTGCTCCCTCGTACGCAGTTGTTTTCTTTTCATCGTAGGATGGTTTGAGTTGGAAGGGATCCTTCAAGGCCGTCTGTCCCATTCCCTGCACTGAACAGGGACAGCCGCAGCTCCATCAGTGCTCACAGCCCATCCAGCCTGACGTTGGCAGGGATGGGGCACCGCTCTGTGCAACTGTGCCACTGCCTCACCACCCTTAAGTAATAAGTTTCTTCCTTAAATCCAGTTTAAATCTCCCTTTTTTCAGTTTGGAACCATTTCCCCTTGTCCTGTCACACCAGACACTACTCCAAGGCTGTCCCTCTCTTTCTTACCCCTTACCCTGCTTACTACTTCCAATGCAGCCCAGGATACAATTGGCTTTCTGGGCTTCATGTCCAGCTTGCCATCCACCAGTACAGCTCAGAGGGATTTTTATCTGCATGACCCTCTCACAACACATCAACCCTCTGGCTTTCTGTCTAAACCCCCAGTTGGGCATGAGAAGGTTGAGAGGGGCATAGGCATTTATCAAGATGTGCTACTCATGTTCTTTGTACGGTAATATGTTTTATAATGCTTTTTTTTTTTTCCCCCTAGACTCCAGTGATCTTTGCAGCAGTCCACTATGTCATGTTTAGCCAACGCAACAGGACGAGGGGAAATGGCTTTAGACTGGAAGAGGGTAGATTTAGAAAAGATATTAGGAAGAAATTCTTTTCTTCACCCTCTGTGAGGGTGGTGAGACTCTGAACAGGTTGCTCAGTGAGGCTGTGGATGCCCCCTCCTTGGAAGCACTCAAGGTCAGGCTGGATGAGGCTGTGAGCAACCTGGTCTGGAGGGAGGTGTCCCTGCCTGTAGCAGGGGGTTGGAATGGAATGATGTTAGAGGTCCCTTCCAACCCAAACCATTCTGTGATTCTATGATGATTGGACAATTTATGTTTATGGTCTTTTCCAATCTATATGATTCTATGCCAATCTTGCATGATTTCATGTTGTTTTTTTTATGTGTATATAGAATATGTGCTAAGTAACAAATCTTCCAATACCAGTGTCTATGTGTATGTTTGCAATAAAAACGCAGGAACAAGAAGTGAATGGAGTATAAAAACTTGCAGAAAATACCCATCATCTTTTAGGGAGTAATACACATAATGCACATTTTATATGCAACAACAAGCAGTACATTTCCTAAGGTGCAAGACACAGAAGCTGGAGCACTGGTGTTTTGTTTTTCAGAGAATTGTTTGTAAAGTCATGGTCAGGAGAAGGGAAGTTTGTACAAAAACTGCTGACTGCAAAGAAACTTTGTGAACTAGACAGATGCCTTGCACTGTGAATTTCAGAATAAGGGAAAAGATAATGCACAAATGTGAAGCAAAGACATTATAGGAAGGAAATGAGAGTGATTCAATGCAAAATTCATATGGAGGGTTGTAAAGAAGTTGGATTGTTGCCTGAATAGAAAAGAATATGATAAAATGACAGTCTAGTCTAAGACAGGGGGCCGGATAATTCCCTCAAAAATGTACTGTGTCAAAAAAATGAAGTGCCATTCACCTCCCAGTCAAACGAAAATGTGATGCTCTTGAGACACAGAATTTATTCAGCTTTATAGAGATGTTGGATGTGGATATTTACAGCAATGCTGAGAATTCCTAGATGCTCCCAAAAGAATCTGGAGGAGCAGGAAATCCATGTTGCAGGAGCCAGGCTTCCCATAAAATTCATATCTCAGATGGGGACCTGAGAAGTGAGCTGTCCCATCTCTATCTTCAGATTCACTGTTCTTCACAGAATAACAGAATTGTAGGGGTTGGAAGGGAGTTCTGAAAATCGTCTAGTCCAATTTATGGCAGGTTTCCTGGAGTTCCTGTACGTGAAACAATATCCTCTTTGAGCACAGGTAGTTCCATGCTTGCAGTCTGTTTGAAGTTTTCTATATATTTCTATTCAGTTAGAATCATTGAGAAATAGGACCTCAGGTGAGGTCCTATCTGCAATAGCTTAAAGGAAATCCATTAAAGAAGTAAACATAGAGATGCATATGATGGATAACTGCAATATTTCAATGGTGTCCATTTCAAAGAATTGGAAATGTTTGGTGAAAAACTGAATTCCATTTAAAACATATTCTCCTGTTTATAGCATCACCTATACTGATGATTCCCAGCTCTTAGAAGCCACTAAAAAAGGTGACATCCACTGGACTGGTAGCAAATAATTCTCTTCCTCCACTTTTTTCCATTTCTCCATATATTTCTGTACTCACTTCACTCTCTGCCAAGGACGTGCATCTAAAAAAAATTGAATGGTTAATGTTACGATGGACAGCAGTGCAGTTTTTACTGTGAGAGTTGATGTGTCTGTCGATGAAACTGTGAATGCCCAACCTGAATCTTTTACTGTGAGCACTCCTGCTGCCTCGTTGTGAGTGGTTCCATTTTCATTGCCATCTTCCTTTCATGAATCGAGGTCAATCAGAGGTGAAGGACAGAAAAACAGACTTCTGTTTGGGCAATTCAGTCTGCAGATGAAGTGGCTGAGACCTTTCAGGGCCCTTACGCTCTCTGAAAAGCCAGCATCCCCTCTACTCAATGTTCCCAGTGGCCTTCCATGCTGTATATGCTGCCTGCATGTATTTAAATTATGTCTCTTAAATCAGAGGTGTTCTTTGTTACAGGAAAAACTGCTTTGTCACCCATTGCATTCAGCTGCTTCATTTGTGAAGCTGACAGCAGCAGAGCAGGGCACTAAAGGATTGACACTGAGACTCCAAAACAGTGGTTAGAGCAGTGACAGATAGCAGGGCTGCTGAAGCATTTCGATTACAGCTATTAAGGGCAGGAAACAGTCTTTCATTCTGTGTTTGTATGGCACTTCACACACTGTGTTCCTGCTTCGGAGCTGGATCCTAAGTATTAAATAGTAATAAGCCATGATGCCACTTAACAAATAAAAACTGCTGGTTTACACAAGTGCTTAGTGCTTCTTCACTCAGTGGAAACAAAATACTTTTTTAATTTGTTAAATTTCCTTTATATTTCAGGAAAATGTGAACTATCCCTTTTTCTCATTCTAGAGGCTGAGATGGAAGAGTCTAAAAATTACACCGTAAATTTTTAAAGTTTTCGTACCAAGAATTTGCCTGTCCAAGCAAGCAGCAGAACCCAATTATCTTTGTGTTGATAATATACTGAGCTTCATGTTGAAACGTGGACTTCATATCTGCCAACACATGAATTGAATTAAGAAGTACAGCAAAAAAAGAAAAAAATCACATTGAAGTGCCTGCCTGTTGCTTGGATTCCCATTTAATAATCATGGTATTCCTAGTGCAACCATTTTACAGTGTGTGCTGAAGACCATCAGGAAATCAGTGTGAAGAAGAAGAAGGGTGCAAAGGAGAAAACAGGAAGAAAAGGGATGTGAACTTACCTCTGTCTTTCCAGGCAGAGCTATACACAGATTCCCAATCATTCCATTTTTTAGGAACGGGTCAAAATACAGTTGACATTTACTGTATATAGTCCTTGCTTTTAGAGCAGGATTTGCTCACCTTTTTGGATAATTGTTTTTCCAGTGTAGCAAAATTTGCTGTGTTTTGCAACCAGTAAAGCCCTTGTGACAATCCTCCCCCTACCCCAACCCAGCCCTGCTGCTGACTATCTGTTGGTAATAATACTGATTGTACAGCCAGGTTTCTGTTGCAGTGTGCATCTTCTGGAAGAGCACTGTTTCGGTTTTTGTTTTTTGATTTTAAAACGTGGCAATAGAGGATCCTCCGCAGGCTTTGGTGGTTTATTCAGTGTTAATTGCTGTTAGAAACAGCACTTTATTTTTAGTTCAACTTCCTTTGAATCATAGCTTATCTTTCCTTGCATGAAGAGATTTCTTGTTTTCTAATTCTGCAAGTATTGTCATTGCCCTTCTTTGAACCCTCTCCAGGTTTTTAGTTGACATATTTCCTTATTTAATTATTTATTTCATTGCCTAATCTGATGAAGATATGAATAATTAGTGCAGCATTCTGGTACTGGTCACAACAAAGCAAGTACAGATCTAATACAGTTTCCTGATTCCTGCTTGGTTTTGTGTTCATCTGTCCAAGGGCAGTCAGCATTAGCCTTGCAGCCCTGGAGTTATGCTACTGGCCAAGATCTCTTCAGGAATTTATTACCAATGTATAGAAATACATGGATTATGGCAAATATATAGGAAACTATGTTCTATGTCTTTCCTTGGCCTCCTTTAAATTAATAGGATAGTCTTCTACCAATTTGTTACTACCACTTCTGCAGTTTTTGGGTCAGCTTCTAGCAGTTGGAAATTACTGTCTATATTCCTCTATAATTGTTAGAAATGTCAAATAGTGGAGCTCAGAACTGATGCCTACATGACACTGCTGTAAACATGCCAACCCTGTGAAGACTGTCTCACCGCAGTCAGATTTTGTGACTAATTAGGTAACGAGATCTCTGAAAATGAACATATTTTCATCAGGACAAACCTGCTGCTTCCCCACTTTTAGCAAAGAGACATGAACTGCTTCTCAGGAGATTTTTCAATCAAGGGAGCTAGAGATTTTAAGTACCACAATTCTTTTTGGAAGTAACAGACATGAATTCCTGTATCAGCAGCTGTATCTGTTACCCAGAAGGACAGTGAAGATGATAATACAGTAAAGCAATCTGCATGAAACGCTTTCTAGAGAGAGGGGGGAAGATTAATCAGTCATTCACGTGCCTTCCATTTGTGATCTAGATGAGAGTTTGGATACAGATTAAGCTACATAAATTACACTAAAAATGGAACTGACGTGGAAGAGCCATCAGCATTGTACCTCAGAGTAGTGCGGTGATTTGGGATTTACAGAAGAGCATAAAAAACAAGGGACAATCTAATAGAGTACTGTGCATGCCAGAGAGAAGGCAAAAATGCAGGATACCAGCAGTGTGCTTATACAGGTTGTTCTTTGCTTTTTCCATTTCATCATAGCAATTATGTAAAAAAGCTAATGAAGCAAGTCTGCTATCTGCAAGTTTTCCTTCCTATCAGTGCGCATAAGCCTCGATTTTCTCTTTCAGTGAAGGTTCAGGATGCATCTTTACAGCTGATCCCAATATGTTCAAATAAGCCAGGGTGATGCAGGGAAGCATTCTGGGGTCTGTCCATCAATGTTTCTACGTGAATCAGCCTTAGAGCTCTCCCAATAACCAGGAGTTAGCAGCTGGCCAGTTTACAGATGTCTTCTTGGGTGGTGTGGCTTCTCTCAACTCTATAAATGTGCTGGGCTTAAAAGCAGTTACCAGCAGCTGAGGCTCAGCCCTGGGGTTTTTTTAATCATAATTTCCAGCTGTGGTACAGAGTACTCTGTAGGTCAATTCTAGTTTCTAGTCTGAGAGGACAAATTACTCAGCACGTTCAGTGGCCAGTGCTGCACACATCGGTTTAGATTTCAATATGGATTTCACCAGAAACCGTTGTGATAATGGCCCTTCCCTTGGTGAAATTATATTGTTGATGCATTTTTCAGTGAATATCCTCTGCATCTGTCACTTCGGAGTTTCTGTGTTTCTGTCCCCTTCAGTGCTAGTTATGCAGAATGGTCTTCATGGATAGAAATAAAGTGGGGCAGATGAGAACAGAAAAAAAAAAACTTTGGGTGCATCTGATATCATCCAACCTTAGATCTGGCATCTCATCCAAACTGAGCTTCTAAGCATCATCTATACCAAAGGAAGAATAATCTCCAGAATATAATTTATCCCTTCTTACAATAGCATAGGAAAGCAGATAGGCTGGACTCAAGTTTATTTCTTCTAGTTCACAGCAGAAGGTGCCCTGCTGAATAGCTTGGAACTGATACCTTCTGATAACCAGAATTAGATATGTTTTTTTCCTTTTATTTACCTAGAAAAAATGCAGAATTTTACAGTAAATTTTTTTCTTATTTTGTGCATTGACTTGCCATTCAAAAAAAAAAAAAAAAAAAAAAACTGTTTTAGCACAGTCTGCTTCATATCCCCCATCACAATGACTATATTTCATTCCACACTGTAAATTTTCCTTGTTGATCTCATAGCTCTCCAGAACTTTCTTCCCTCCTAAGGCATTTTCTTCCTGAACCACAAATTCATATTTGCTGATCTATTTGTCTTTTTTAAGTTCTTCCAAGTCCCAGAAAAGTCTTAAGTCCACTCATATAAATCCATGCAAGTGGCTGAAGTGTATTGAGATCTTCTGTTTGTTTAAAGTGGTCGTAGTGAAGTGCTAACTTGCAGCCTGTCCCTCTACTTGAGAGTAACCTTGCACTAGGGCAGCTGCTCTGTAACAGCTACCATGTGATCTGCCTTGCAAATGCGGACAAATGGAGTATAACTGGATTTCCTTCATAATCTTCCATAACAAGGAAGACCCACTTAAATTCTGCAGATAACATCGAATATCTCTGAAATCTGTAAAAACATCACTTCTCTAACCAATAAAGCAAGGGCGTTTTTTCCTATCAGGATGCCTTGTAATAGATTAGATAGCAGAAAATGTATTACTGCCATGTGTTTTTGGCAGCCTGCTTTGCTTATATGCATGGAAAAACACTTAATCTAAATATCGTGGCTCTCTTTGTGGTTGTTTTCATCTGAAGTTAAAGCCATGCAATTAAAAATAATAATAATAAAGCTAATGGAATCGATTAAGTTTTTTAGGTGGAAAATTCTGCCAGTGGAAGGTTGGAGCTGATGCATCGATATCCCATTCAGAAGATGCCATCCCTCGGAAATGCTCAGAGACCTCTGCAACGTCAACGCGGGCTGATGATGTTCTCTAAATGCTTTGCACAGTGTCTCATAGATTCCTTGGCTTTGTCAGCTGGTGCTGGATTGTATGCAGTAGCACTGATGACTTTATAAAAACAAATGACAGAGTTGTTTACACGGCTTTGCTAAAGGAAATAATCACATTTAATAGCACTGGTTTCCCATACAGGGCTTTAAAAAGGGGATCTCGTGCTATATGCTGTAATAAGCTTTTTATAAATGCGTTCATGTGGTGCTCAGTACAGCCTGCTGTGCTGATACTATAAAACCAAAGGGGAGCTTCATAAGCTTTAAGTGCAATCATATATTACTGTGCAGCAGCATTCCCTCTTATTAATAAAGTTTGTAAGAAATACCCAGGCAAAGATTAAAAATACATGTATGACACTATCCACGGTAATAAAAGCTGCTGTTGTCTGAACTGCTTGTTTATTTGCTAATGCCGTATGAGATGTTTTAAGGAGCACGGTGAATATGATTGAACAGATGAGCTCTTCCCTCGGGCCCTGCCTCGCCTGCCCAGCACCTTCCCAGGGATGCTGATGCTTCCCAGAGCTGGTGGCTGCTTCCTGAGCCCTCTGCTGGGCTCCTGCCTCCATTGCAGCAGGTCAGGAACGTGAGCTGCTTTCTCATCGACTTGCATAGGCAAAGCATGTGAAAGTAACATTAAACCGGTGCTTCATTAAAGGTGATGAGAAGTTTTCACTGTTTTGGCCACAGATATCTTATTTTGCTTCACCATCCAGGAATAACAGTGATTATTGAATTGCAACACGGAAGGCTCTTCTGGGAATAGATGCACAGCTCAGGTGCTGAGAAGGGCAGAGGTCCTATGTTTCAGATTGGAGAAATCATAATAGAACGGGTTAAGACACACCTCAAATGCAACCGAAATATCAAGGCATTTTCTGAGAGCACCTGGTCTCGTGAAAGAGAAATAAAGTACTAGATAATAGTATATTTGGAGGGAAAGAAGTTAACAGCATGTGTAAAACAGACCAGACCACATACTAAACTATTATACACCAACTATTGACTTTTAGATTCCATTTGTTAGTGGAATTGCTATGCATCATATTGCTTTGCAGCACGTGCAGGAAGACACAGGTCCAGATCTTCAAACATACTGAGGCATTGAAATTCTGTAGGCTCTCTACATATTTCAATCCTAGGGCAATCAGTGGGACTTGGTCACCTCTCCTGCCCCCAGGGGCTTATATTCCAAATGAGACAGAGTATCTCAAACCCATAATGAGCCCTGTGCAGGAGCTGATTTTCAGATGGAGTTTTACATAGTGATGGGATAGAATTACTAGACTAATTTAGAAATAGTGGTGTGAAGAGGATTAAAGTACAGTTCATTCACAGAAGTGTGTGTTTAGACAATTGTGTGGCATAAGGCATCAGAATGAGTGCAAAGCATTGCAAGTGAGACAGAAAAGTAGTCTATTATGAGCCTAGACTATGGAGAGGAGCAAAACAAGGTGAAAAATGGAACTTAGATATCTGCAAAACTGGATATAACTCTGTAGGTGGTCATTAGCAATATTTCTTACGGAGAAACTGGACGGTGCATAAGATAGGACCAGTGTACATGGATAAAACTGAGGTTATGACTCCCAGCCGCAGTGTTCTCAGACGATGAAGGGTCCTACAGCTGGAGTCATTAAAAATTCAGCATTTGTCATATCTCTGTAATTGCAGTCCCTTGGTATCTTCTATTCCGAGTGTGAGAGGTTATAAATATTGTTGATGGCTCAACATTTGCTTTAGACTTCTTCACAAGGCATCTTTGCGCCACTTACTCATGTTATTTTTATCTATGCAACCCTTCAGCTACATGGAGGAGATTTACAATGAAATCTGCAATTTGCTTTTGTTTCAGTTCATGCAAGTTTGGACCTTTCTTTCTTAAAGTGGCTTTTAAAAATCGCTTTCCCTTTCCACTGAAAGATGCAAAACAAGAAGACGATGGTACAGTTTTAACCTGTCTTTGGGAGGGTGTGTTCCTTCAAGTATTTTCCAGGATAGCTGGAGGCATGCAAAAACCCTCATTTGGGGATGAGCAGTTCTGGCACAAATACCAAGAGACGACACTTCCATCCTTAAAATAAGCCCCCCGACATAAGTGATAATTTAATATACATCATGCCATCTGCTTTCAGAAATGTGCAAGCTGCTCCTAGAGTAGTTAACGGGAAATGCATTTTTCCTATTATTTTCAACATCCCAAGATCTAACTTGATGTCACAAAAGCATGCATCTAGTCATCTTTCCCCAATGTAAAGTATAGCTTGCCACTGGATAGAATGATAACTGGTGCAAAACCCACTGCTTCTCCCCCCTTTTGCCCTTCACAACCTGCCAGAATTAAATACAGACGTTGCAGAGTGCTCTGCTGGTTAGAAAGGCAGATGGGGAAGAGAGAAGCTTTCAGAACCGTGAGGCTCAGAGGCCCTGGCAGCAGCTTTTCTCTTTCTCTGCCAACAGCTTCCACCTTGAGCACTTTTACTTCACCTATAGAAACATGTCACCAGGCAGGAGACATGCCAACACATGGAAGTAGTGTTCAAGGCCACAGGAAGGACTGAGCTCGCTGTTTCCCCTGTATAGCATCCCAAAGAAAATGCTAGGCCAAGCCTTGCATAGGTGTAACCTTAGCAGGGGGACCCAGTCTGCTGAGTAATCTTTTCTGAATGAGCCCACTAGAAAATGGTGGTAGAATTTTTCTTTTTTTGTTTTTTTTTTTCCTGTAAGCGTATGTTCTACAAGATGTGAGGGCACATAGTATAGCTTGGGTTGGAAGGGGCTTGTAGATCATCTAGTTCCAATCCCCTGCCATGAGCACGGTTGCCACCTGGCGTGGCCATGACTTACAGAGTTGCAATGCAACACTGGAGTGATGAGTAGATGGAGGGATCTTTGGAGGTCTCTGCTCAAGTCTGTGCTCAAAGGAGGGTCAGATTAGCCCAGATTGCTTACAGCCTTTGTTCATCTGGGCTTTGAGTATTCCCATGGATGGCAATTCCTTTGTTCAGTGTTTGATTACTTTATAGTAAGGATTCTTTTTCCGTCTGTCTAACCAGAACCACCCTTGCTGCTGCCTGTGTGCACTTGAACCTTGTTCTTCTCTCTGCACCTACAAAAAGACTTTGGCTCAATCTTCTGAACATTTCCATTAAGGCAGTTGAAGGTGGCAACAAAATCCACTCAGCCTTGTCTTCTTAAGATTAATCTCAGTTCCTTTAACCTTTCCTCATATTTTGTGTATTCCATTTCTTTAGGAATGTTGAGGGCACCAATGGACTCACTCCAGTTTGTCAACATGATTTCTGTGATGGGGAGACCAAAAACTGGATGCATTTCACCAGATATGGTCTTACAAATGTGAAACGATAGGTTTTCTTTTATTATTTTTTTCACTTCCTAACAGCTCCTAACATTCGGTTTATCATTTGGAGGGGAAAAGAAATCTTTTTATTTCTGTCTGAGCAATGGTTTTATGATGTTTTCATGGCCCTGTCTGCCTCAGCTCTAAGATCACATCTCCGCTGACAGCACCTCACTCAGCACCAGCACTTGTCAGAGTTTCAGAGCTGCTTTTCCCCGTGTGCTTTAATTTGCCATGACAGCACAGAACCTCAGCTGCCATTTTATCACCCACCTTCTCGGAGCTATGAGGTTTCTGCAAATGGTTTTCATTTGCACATCCTCAAATCATCAGCAAATAGTCGAGTAACTTCAGATTTGTCCAATAGTCCATGTCCCAGCACTATGATCCTGTTAGCCACCCCAGTCTTGTGAAAACACTTTGTTGTTCATCCTCTGATCAGTGAACGACTTTTTACCTCCTATAATAATCATGCCCATGGCCTCTTGCACTCAGCAGCTTTTGGTAGTGGCTTTTGAAAAGCTGCAAGGACAACACCAACCAGATTGGCACGATAGTTGGTGCTGCAGAGAGCTGACAGTTCTGTTAAGCAAGACTCCAGCCTGCCAAAGCCACATGGACTCTTCCCCAGTTTCACAAGGTCTTAGGCACCCTGCTCAGAGTGCTCCTTCTCAGGGGTGATTGGACCAGATGGACCCAGAAGTGCCTCCAATCTCAGCCATGCCATCATTCTCTGAGATGTGAGAAGTCCAGCAACATATTTGCCAATCTAGTAGTTTCATATTCAAGTTACTTTAGCATTATTTCATGCATCAACTGCATTCTGCAGACCTGAAGTTATTCACCATAAGCCTCAGTCCTCTGCTGGCTCTTCACACTGCCTGACAGGCTTTCTAACCCAGTCATATTTGAAAAAGGATTAATAATCTTTTCATGATGCTAGAAAGGTATTCTTCGAATCTTCTTATTCTACCTTTTTAGGAGAATACATGCTCTCTATTTTTGCCTTGTTTGAACACGAAGACTTCTTGTTTATAACAGTCTCCTGTGCTCTGATTCTTAACTACAGTAGCTTTCTTCTGGCTTTTTAAAAAATCTTTTCTGATACACACCATGTGTTTTCTCTGAGCCTTTATTATGGTGTCTTTAAACAACATCCATGCTGCTTGCAAACATTTCACCCATTCCTGGCTCCTATTAATTTCCTTTTAAAAAATTGCCATTTTTCATAGGTCTCTTTGCTAAATCCAGGCCTGCACTGGTGATATTTTTGGCTGTCTTCTTCCTACAACAATACCAAATCTCACTGCATTACAGCTTCTCATAAAAGCTGCTCTTTAATAACACCATAGCAAATGTAGGCTGCACAAGGAGTTCCTTCTCCAGTGATTATATCTCCAAGAAGTGGTTGCTCATAGGTGTCTATATATTTAGCCTCAGCAACGTATTTTGCCACTGTGTTTATCCAGTGTACATGACTTTTTCCCTTCTTACTGCATCTTATAGTCCCACAGCGTTCTTTTTTGGGACAGCTTGGACATAGTCCTTGCTGTGATCAAGCAATCCATCAATAAATAACCTTGTTACATTCTCCTCTTGGGTGTGGAACTGCAATCTATTGACATCACTGTTATTTATTGATACAGTTAACTTATTGATCTGCTGTGACTTTCAAGTTTTATTACTGTGATAATGCTCCTCCAGGAGTATACATTAATCCTGTCTAACTTCCAGTTTTCTCAATGGTGTCCTGATTATCTTCTTCCCAGTAATTAGCTATGATGCTGTAGTGGAAATGCTAAGTCATAGCTTGAAACAGTGACTGAACACCTAGAAGGAGGGCAGGGCCAACCCAGAGGAGATCAGGTGCAAGTAATGCACCTGAGTGACCAGAAGAGGTGGAGTTAGGATTCACCCCTTCCCAGACCTCATTTAAGGGTTGGCAGTGGAGGTAGTGGAGTCTCTCTGGAGATCTTTGTGTGCCTGTGGCCTTCCAATGGTAAGCAGCCTCTTTCCCTTATTTCTGTGCCCATGGCTGTTGCATTTGAGCAAATCCTCATTTCCTGCAGCCTGGAATTTTGCCGTGCTGTTGTTGTGCTTTCTATTGTGTTACACAACCTATGATGTTCATATCTGCACTCAAAGTGGACTATCCAGTTCAACTACCTTATCTTTTAGACCAGTGGTATTGATATGAGAAGCACATCAACATATGCCCCAGCTGCCTGCTTTCAGCATCCACTGAAGTAGGGGTTGTTATCTTCCCTGTTGTAGCTTTCTCACTTTAATTCTTATCATTCCAGGATACACAATTGTAGAATCATAGAAAGATTTGAGTTGGAATGGACCTTGAAGCCCACCTAACTCCAACCCCTGTCATGGGCAGGGACATCTCCCATCAGATCAGGTTGTCCAAAGCCCTGTCCAGCCTGGCCTTGGGTTCTGCCAGGGATGAGTAATCCTGGTTAATTCTTGGCCAAGATTCTACTTCTAGACAACCAGCCCCCTTTACATTCATACTGGGCCACTGTAATACCAGGAAGGATAGAGAGAACAACTTTACAGCTGGCAGCTGTTCCTGACTCCTCTTTATAGCAACTCCTGCACACAATTCCTCTGTCATGCCCCATAGACCTGGTCTGCCCATCATCCAGACCTTTCCCATGGGAATGGTGTCTTAAGCCATGTTCCTCTCCTCCAGAGCAGAGAAATCTAGTACAGTGCTGTCAGACTTTTCCCTACTCTTGTGATTTGTGGACTGAAGGCTCCCTCATGTGAAGATGCAGTGTTTCTTCTAACCTGGGACATCCTTTGAGAGCATAAGAAAAAAAGAGAAGATTGCTGCTTTTCTTTAATTGATGGAGTAGAGAAGTCAACCAGTTTATGGTAGACTCATGTTTGCTCCACTGAGGTCTTGAGATTGCAAAACAGACTTGGATTAAAATAAACCCAGCAAAAATATTATCATAATTATTGGTTTTAACCCAAACCAGGATCCTATCCTGGTTCACTAGATTGCCATACTTTGATTCTTCCAAAAACTGCCATACAAATGGCTACACTACTCAACTCAGGTACCTTGGTTGGATAAGCAGCATTTTTCAAGGTCTATGATTTCCTAATTGGCACCTTTCTCATGTTTTGGAGTGTTAAATCTTTCCTCAGTCCCAGTCCTACCAGACTTTGGAGGTGACAGCCACCAAAACCTTGTCAATGTGGATGTTCTTGACCATCATTAGGCTCTGGTGGGATCTAAGCATCCTTCTGACTCTTGTGAGAGTGGAGCTGCTGATTTGGGAATGGAATTGGAAAACATTCGTTTGCTCTGAGTTGTGCATGCTACTGCACAGCTCTTACAGGTGTGCTAATGAGAGACAGCACTCTGCTCATCACCAGCCGGAGACCTTGGAGAATATAAGTAAAAATGCCAATTTGCATGTCTTGGGGTTAATTGAGGAAATCTCCAATGGAAAATCTTGCTGTCACTTCTGACGCCTGTTCTGAATATAAATTGTGTGTCTCCGTGGGATATTATGAAAGCTTTTCAACTTCCACACAAACATATAGAAACAAGGAAGGTTGTTAGCTCCCAGAGCTCACAAAGAAGGACTTTTTTCACCAAAATTTAGTAGTTTCACTATTTACCTATCTTGATGTTAAAGCGGGACTTAGAGGCCAAGTGCATGGAACATGTGGGTTCTTAAACAAAAAGTACAACAAAGCGGCGTATTTTCTATCACCAAGGCCACAAATTTCCAAAGAAAAAAGTCATTTCTGCATGCACAGAAAAGCACTTATTTTCGAGTGAAGTATCCTTTAGTATATACCACGTTTCTTTTGGATAAAAATATTTAGTGGATTTATTCTGTCTTCTAAGAAGCCAGGAAGTTGTTTAACCACATGCAGTTGTCTCAATGAGAAAATCAGGAAAGTGCAAAAGAAAGGAAGTGGTTAATTCACTGAATACTGAGGATGAATCAATGCAGATTTGTATTATTCCAGAATCACTGCATGTTTTTTCATCACCTGATCTTCTAGGGGCAGGCTTCATTGCTTTCACAACTGTTTAATTATAAGCCACTATAGGATTACCGCCAATGGTGCAACGCACAACCAGAAATCCAGATTATTTCTGTGTTTAATTGCAAATGCTGTGTGATTCTCTGATCTTCCTATCAGCCTTTAGAAGATTTTATAAATGTCTTTCTGCACATTGTGTCTATATAATTAACTGTTCTTGTTGGAACACCTATTTTTTCTCAGTTTATGGAGAACACCGGGGAGAGGCATAAGTTTGATGCTGATTCTAAGTGAATCATTGCTTGGTTTTCAAAGTTATCCTTTAGTGATTTTGACATTCAATCTTTTTTTTTTTTTTTTAATCCTGCATATCCATAATGATAAAGAAATTAATTGGAAAAAGCAGAAAAAGAGAGCAAAAAGACCAAATTTTGCTTTCGGCAAGAGATCTACGAAACCCACTCAATTCCTGGTTACTCCAACAGGACAGGAAATTTTTACCAAATTCCTTTCACTTCCACTTTTTCACTTTTCTTATTTGAGCATTTAGATGTGGCTGTGCAACGCTGCTGATTTCAGTGTGTTGCAAAGGATATAATTAAAAGCAGAATCCTACTTTGATTATTGCTCCACTACATGCACTTACCATCAGCTGCAAGGTGATGAGCTGCTAAAACCATACAACCATGTGAAGCATTGTGGGTAGAACAGCATGCCCACATTTTTAGTGCCTCTCTAGATAGCTCCACAGAACTGCCAGCAGTAGGAGAGAGTCTTGGGGTGATGCCACCAGAAAAGCACCAGAGCTGGGTGTGAACACCTCGGCATTGCAGTGCCTTTCCCATGCATTCTTGGTGAGTTCCAATTTTCTATGCCTAAACACCACATGGGTGAAATGGGAACAAGCATCCCTCCTTCCTTCTCATGCAAAGACAATTAATAAAATTAATCCAGCAGTCCCTGAGATAGTAACAGTACAGAGTACGATGGTTAACTGCACAATGAGCACAGGTTTCAAGATCTGTCACAAGCTGCTGAAGGAGAAATACAAATCTTTTTTATTTCTTGCTGCCATTAACATGGGAAATGCAACATAGGCAGTCACTTTTGAAGAAAAATCAGGAATAAAAGAGAACACATGCAGAAAAATGTTACAATACTCAAAGCCAAAATATCCTACTCATTTCCTGTAGGAGGAAAGTCATCGAGAATTGGAAAAGGGAAAGCCCACATGATTAAAAGGAGAACAAGATTGGCTTCTCTCTGGCTGAAAGTCTGTGCATCAATGCTATTCTGTTTCAAGGCAGGCATGTTTGCCAGACAGTACAATCAAGGCAGATATAAACCTGCAGAAAGGCATAACGATGGGCATGGAAAACATCAAAGATTCAGCTTTTCAGTGTAAGAAAGAGACAGAAAATTAAGCTTCAAATAGGAAACAAGGTTCTGACCCTTGCTGAGACTGACCAGAGAGACAAGCCCTAAGTATGGTATAGAAAGTAGCCAGTCCGAGATTGGAAAAAACAGGGCATTGGTGTATTTTACATGGAACTTGCAGATCTGGCAAAGTGTTGAGTTCCATTTCTTTACCTTAGACACAAGGTGAGGGTGAGCTTGGTGAAGCCATGTCAAAGCTGTTGCATCCTAAAGTTTTACCCTGTAATAGAAAACTGAAGAAAAAGGGAATCCTCATTAGATCTTTCTTATGAAACAACTTCAAAGCTTCAATGATTTTTGCTGTTTAAATGAATCCAGAGGAGGGCCACAAAGATAATTGGAGGGCTCGAGCACTTCTTCTATGAAGAAGGATTGAGGAAATCAGGCCTGTTCAGCTTGGAGAAGAGAAGGCTCCGGGAAGACCTCACTGCAGCTTTCCAGTACTTGAAGGGAGCTTACCGGCAGGAGGGGGACCACCTTTTTGTATGGTCTAATAGTGATAGGATAAGGGGTAACGACTTTGAACTAAAAGAGGGGAGACTTAAGTTAGAGGATAGGAAGAAATTCTTTACTCAGAGGGCAGTGAGGCCCTGGCTCTGCTGCCTGGAGCTGTTGGTGCCCCATCTCTGGGGGTGCCCAAGGCCATGGATGGGGACCTGGGCAGCCAGAGCTGGTGGTAACCAACCCATTACAGGGGCTGGAACTAAATGATCTTTAAGGTCCCATCCAACCCTACCATTCTGTGATTCCATGTTGTGGAGGACTGTATCAGAAGCCTTTTTAGATGACACCAGTGACTCTTTTCCACTGATGCAGTTATGCTATCATAGAAGGCCATCATATTGTTTCTTGCTCATAACAAGTTTGGATTAGGGTGCAATAAAACTGTCTGTCCTTTCCTCACTTTGATTTACCATTCTGCAGTAAATCTAAGGGATACCTGCCCAGTTCATCAGCTGTGCTTCTATATTTATTTCTCAGTGACTTATAAGTATGTGGAATGGTGTTGGACTTTGTTTTGATCTGCATGAATCTTACATTAACATCCCTCCTTTTGACAGCAATCTCCTCTGCAGAGTGCTTTGTGAGATCTTCCTGTCCTGAATCCATTAAAAGCAGGTCTCTTTGACATTGTAGCGTAACACAGTGCAATGTAAATGCTTTATAGAAGTCCAAGGACAATGTATTTACTTAAAAAGCAATGTTCATTTTTTGCCTTGACTACCCGCTGACAAACGTTACAAAATTGTTGTCTGTCCGATATGATTTACCTGCACAGTGTCACATAGGAGGAGATAATCCTACCTACAGCAGGTTGTTATGCCCTCACATTGGGTGTGATAAAGCTGAACAAGCACTTCTGTATCTGCCCTGACCTGCAGGACATGATGGTGCACCTTGTTGTTGGAAAGCAAAATTTGGAAGTAAGACTCTCCCAGCTGGCATCAGGCATCCCAAATCCATGTGCTGTGTCCTGACGCTCTGTTTGGTACAGTGCTCAGACTAAAGACCTGGTTTTGTTTGATCTCAAAGCAATTTTACACAGTTGTCCAGCAATATATTGCTTTCCCCACTGAAATTATCTTCTTTGAGGAGGGCCAATGTCTCTGATCTATGCTCAAATACAAACCATTATGCTGTGATGGTGGTGGGCAAAACCTACCTTCAAGGTCTAGTTTTTCATAGCACTCAGAATGCAGGCTAACAAGAAGATCTCCTCTCTGCTGACAAATAAAACCATTAGTGATTTCTTCATTCTATGCATGGCAGCAGAAAACTGAGCAAACAGGGCCTATGTTCTACCCTGAAAGCCAGAAGAAGATACGGGGCTTATATTGACTTTGAGTACAAGTGAAATATTTAACATGAATGTTATATCAAATACACATAATTAAGCAGTGTTAACTTTTTGTGTTGAAAAGTCCTGAGATTAGTGCGAAGAATTATTATTGTACATCACGTTTTAATCTGAATGACTGGGTGTTGGAACTAGATGATCTTTGAGGTCCCTTCCAACCCGGGCCATTCTGTGATTCTACAAATAGTAAACACATTTTTTTATTCACCTTCTGCGTTTAGAGCTGCCACTCTGTAGATGCTCTGCAACTCCAGGAGATAAAAACTTGCATAAAATGTGAAAGTTGGTGTTTTCAAGCAAGGAGACACTGCTAGATCCTGGGAAGGTTCTCAGGATTATCTTTAAAATCCTGTGGTTTACAATAAAGTCGTGAGTGGTAGTGACCTCACATTTCTTTCTGGTAGGATAGTGTGTGCATTCTATATCCTAGGGTATAACAGTAAAATATTTCAAAAAGAAAATAAATGTAATGTATTCATAATTGCTAATGTGATTGAGAATGTACATTTAAGAAATGTAATGGCATAAACCTGAAGAAATCTAATTTTGAAAGGAAGCTGTCTAAATTTAGAGTGATGTAGTGCTAATTAATCCATTTAGCATTCCATTCTGGTTTCAGCTCTAGGAATGAATAAACAGAGGACTGCCCCTGGCATAGAAGGGGCAAGGAAAATGAAAAAGGTTAGATTTTTTTTTTTTTTGCTATCCAGTCAAAACTGTTCATCTCTAATCATCTCAGTGACAGAGGTACTGTTTCTGGGCTGATTTGCAGGAGCTGGGTTTGCAAATGCATTCTAACAAATTGAGGGTTAAACTTTTTAGTTTTCATGCAGGTAAAAGCTGTGTCTATTACTTCATTGAGCATTACTTCATTGAGCCACTTACAAAGATGTCAAATAACACCGGTCCTGGCACCAATCCCTGAGGAACGCCACTCATCACCAGTCTCCACTTGAACACTGAGCTGTTGACTGCAACCTTCTGAGCACAACCATCCAACCAATTCCTCATCCAGCAAACGGTCCATCCATCAAATCCATTTTTCTCCAATTTGATGACCAGAATGTCACGCAGGACAGTGTCAAACACTTCGCACAAGTCCAAGTAGATGTCCCTGTTCACTGGAAGGGAGTTGAACTAGATGACTTGTGAAGGTGTCTCTTCTAACTCTAAGGATTCTATGATTCTATCATTCTAAGATTTAAGACGAGATTTTTTTCTTTTGAAGATGGAGTCACTGCTCTCCAGGTCCAGAAGGGAGTAGTCTGAGTTTTGGCTTCACGGAGGAGAGATGGTAAATCCACATAGTGGTGGTACGGGGAAGATGGGATTTGGCCAAGTGTCTGCAGTGAAGTGGCCAAAGAAAGGTTCTAAGTCTATGCTGTCCTCTTCCAAGATGGGTGTGAGAATCAGTGTGTGAAGAGGGTCTGCTCTCCTCCCTTATTGCCATGGAAAAAAAGTACATATTAAGCAAGAAGGGAAAAGTCATTGGGACTATGGGACAGAAACAGAACCAAAATCCCTAGAAAATCCTGGTCTTTGAGCTATGAAAGCTTCCACATAAACAATACAGCGGGGAGGCTCCTGATGCAAAATCAACAGACATCAGTGATTTTTTCTACACTGAATGATGTCAGGTCCCAGCGTTTTTTCTTTCTGGAGGGCTGTGGAAAACATCAGCCTGGAGTTTAACTATTTTTATTCTTATTACTCATTTTTAACCCATTTCTCCCTATGGAAAACCCAATAATCATCTTCAAAACCTACCCAAAATCTGAACCAACAAGTTAAAGCAATGGTGTAATCTCATACAACTCTCAGGCATACACATACAGCTGCTTTCTCTATGAAAGATGTAGTAAAAAGTCACAGTATTCAGCAGTTGTGGACAGCATTGCTATTCACGGTTGTTTTTTATATGGTACAATATTTGGGATCAGACCTAAAAGATGCTCCTGACTTCATTATTATTATTGTTGCTGTTCTAAAGGAAGAAATTAAAGGAGGGAGTTGAAGACTAATGTGTCTTTTGAGTGCCTTGGCATAGACAGAAGGGACTGAGAAACTGCAGAGACAAAACTGTCACCTGAATTAAAAACATTAGGTGTCAAGGGATGGTACATTGAGATACTGGGGACACAGAGATTTTTCTTCCTGTGTTAGTCAGACAAGTAGCACTGCGGGACCTTGGTCCAGGCATGCGGAAAAAGGTGGTGAATACCAATTGGCCTCACTTGAGCCATCACTGCGACTGTATGTAGTGATAGAGTGAGAGGTAATGGCCTTGTGTTGTGCCAGGGGAGGTTCAGTTTGGGTATTAGGAAAAATTTCTTGGAAAGAGTGGTGATACAGTGGCATAGGCTGCCCAGGGAGGTGGTGGGGTCACTGTCTCTGGAGACGTTCAAGGAACATGGAGATGTGGCACTGAGGGACATGGTCAGTGGGCACGTTGGGGATGGGATGGGGTTGGGCCTGGTGGTCCTAGTGTTCTTTTCCAGCCTTAGTGATCCTATAATTCTATAGGAATGCACATTTTGAGTCAAGGCAAACCCCTCCCACCCAAATCCTAGGAGTAGGTCCACACTGGGTTGTGTGACAGGAAGTTCCCCTGGGGGACTGTGCTGATGCTTCTGAGTGTATTTCTTCTATGCACATCCATATCACTCTTCCCACGTGTATAAATATGACATTTGTTCATGACAGCTGTTACTGGACACCCATCCTGGCCTTCAGGCAGTCCAAAGCAGTGACTAGGCCCTGTATTTTGCAGAGGAATTCACCACTGCATCTACTTCTCGTGACCATGAAGTCCCAGGGGAGAGGGAGCAGCACCCAGAGCAACTTTGCTTGCATGATTTCACTGGAATTACGTAATTACTTTCTTCAAGCTAAAAGTATTTCAAGTGTTTAATTGCCAGCGCTACATAACAATCTGGAGTAATTATATAATTAACAAGAAATTGCAGCTCCCATTAGGTACTTAGAACAAGTCAAATTTAGGGTTGATTTTTTAAAAAGGTGGGAAGTTGTGCACATGTGGTTTTTTGCATAACGATATGACCTCAAAGTAATGAGTTGATTTTTTTTCTTTCCATAAATGAACATTTCAGAATTCGTTTAGAAAACTGTTGGAGTAAGACTTGGCTGCAAAAATCAAGAAATATATTGGAGTTGTTGTTTAAAAAGTTCATTGGCGTTGTTTCCTTACCGGAAAGCTCGCAGGAAGAGGTAATGCTGGATTTTGATATCATTTTGAATAGAAGAAGAATTGGACCAACCCCAGGGACAATGCCTTGCTGTGATGGAGATGGGAGAAGAAACCTGATCCTGTGCTCAGGTTGGTGTTTTAGCCACTGGGTCGTCATTCATCCCCACTAATGGGAGCTGCCCTCTGACATAACAGTGTTATCTGGTACTTTATAACCAGGACTGGAAAAAAGGTCTATCATGTCCTTGCCATATTGCTGATCCTGTTTTTCAAGTGACCAACATTGCATTCATTAAAGCCGCTGGAGCATTGCCATGCAGACCAGCCAAAATTTTCCTCTTTGAGCAAGCCCCCAACTCTCCAAACAACAAACAATTTCATCAAAGGAATGACACCAGCCCTCCTTAAGTGCAGGCAAGAAAGAAAAAATGCCTCTGCATTTTCCACCCAGATATGTAAAATGAAGATCCTGCCTAACTAACCTCTTTTAAAGTCTCAAGCATGGCCCGGGAGATATAATTGATCTGGAGTTTTTAAAAGCCGCTGCCAATTTCATCAGAAAGATGTCTTGTGCAACTAAAACCCACCGGGAGCCTGACTGAAATAATGGAATGGTTAAGTAACTTAGTACAGGCAGCAAGGAGAATTTGTAGCAGAAACTGTAGGCACGTTGATCTGGTGCCAGGCTGGGGAAATCAGTTATAGAACTGATTTCATTTGGTGCTGATGCAAAAACAAAGGTGCCAGACAAAGGAGGCAGGGCAAACGCACTATTCCTTCTCCTCTGGGTGGGGAAAGAGTGGTAAAAAAAAAATGGGAGGGGGGAAAATATGCTCAGATCAGTGCATAAGAGCTTGAAACCGTACCGCAAACTTCGGAAGCTTCTTTGTCACACAGGGAAATAATGTAATAGCCCAGCAGGCAGAGGGCTGTGTCTCAGCACAGAGTGGGTCTGAGCAAATTTCCATAGGAACTCCTCTATGGAGGCAATGGGGATCCTGCACTGAGGTTCGTTCTGCTGCAAACAGCAGAGGGGAAAGCATCCCGTGCTGCTTTATTATCAGCAGCCAGACAAGGAATCTGATGGCGGAGATGGCAAAGCGGGGAATGGGGTTTGGAGATAACCGGTGTCGCGCCATGGCGGATGTAAATCCCTTGGTGGGGTCTGGCCGCTCACCCCGCAAGGATCCAGCCCTTTGTTCCCCGCAGACTCCGGGATTAGTGGCAATGAAAAGAATAAAGAACAGACCTCATGAAGCTGCGATTCACCCGCACATTAATGTATGCGCATAAAAGGAGCGGCCACCCGGGCCAGGCTGGGAGAGAAAGGATGCGAAGGTCATTCAGGAGCAGATGTCACCTTAGTAGAAAACAAAGCAGTAAAATGAACAAGCCTCAATGGACCCAACGCCTTTTCAGGCAGGCTCCAGAATTCGTGTTCCAGTAACAGAAATAAATGTACAGGGAAAATGTGTGTGTTTGTTTCTTTCTTTCACAGCAATAGAATCACGTCCCCGCGTCTGTGCAGGAGCTCCTTGAAATAAAGCTAGAACAACACTTATCTCTTATCAGCACTTGGGATATGCAATAATGAAAAGATTTGCATAACAAATGCTCCTTCTCCTTGTTCTGGTTGGGATGGAAGTATTAATTTCCCTTAGTTTTCTATAATATTTTTTTTTTAAATATATCTACCTTTCCGTGAAAAATTCAGTCCCTCTTATTTTTAACAACTATCCAAGCCCTTCTGTATGACCTTAGCCTGCTGCACTTTGGGAAATGAAATGTATATATATTGCCCTTGTTTATATCTCTACAGGCTCTTACATGCTTTCAGAAAAAAATGAAGAAAAAAGATCTCCTCTACACCTTGCATGGCTCTGCTTTACTCCCATGTCAGTCTGTGGGCCTCTGCAGCCAGACATAGAGCAAGCCAGGCAAGAGAAGGTTCTACACCATGTAGTCAATTAATTATGAAGTCAATCAGGAGGTAAATATATGCATTAGCATTGTCGAGGGCTAGAGGGGATCTCTTCTGCGGTAGCAGAGGCTCTTTATGCATGTCAGCCTGCTCTGCCCTTTGATCATTTATGCTCCAGCCATGCCCCTCTGCAGGCTCATGTTGTATCTCCCAAGCTTTGCGCCTGGCCTGTCTGGAGCTGGAGGAATGATCTTCCACAGGCTCTCCTGGCTGCAGCTCAGCCTCTCCTTATATTGGGACAGGATCATAGAGACATCGAATCATTGAATCATAATGGTTAGAAAAGACCATTAAGATGACCAAGTTCAACTCCAACCTTGTTTAGCTTGGAGAAGAGAAGGCTATGGGAAGACCTCATTGTGGCCTTCCAATACCTGAAGGGTGTGTATAAACAGGAGGGGGAATGGCTGTTTACGAGGGTGGATAGTGATAGGACAAGGGGGAATGGTTTTAAACTGAGACAGGGGAGGTTTAGGTTAGATCTTAGGAGGAAGTTTTTCTGCCAGAGGGTGGTGAGGCACTGGAACAGGTTGCCCAAGGAGGCTGTGGATGCCCCATCCCTGCAGGCATTCAAGGCCAGGCTGGATGTGGCTCTGGGCAGCCTGGTCTGCTGGTTGGCGACCCTGCACATAGCAGGGGGTTGGAACTGGATGAGCATTGTGGTCCTTTTCAACCCAGGCCGTTCTATGATCCTATGATTCTACCCCCCACCACGTCCCTCAGTGCCACATCCCCACAGTTCTGGAACACCTTCAGGGACGGTGACCCCACCACCTCCCTGGGCAGCTGTGCATCACCGCTCTTTCTGGGGAATTTTCCCTAATATCCAACCTGAAAGTAGTAGATGAAGTAGTTCATCCTGCTCCCAACATGTGTTTGGCTCACTCTTCAACCCAGCTGTGGCTCTTGGAGACCTTCCCCACCACACACCAGAACTAAACCACAGCAAAGTGACCACTTGTGGCCAGGACCTGGTGAAAACATAGCATGAGACCTGTAAGACTTACAAGATTCATCATTCAAGTCAAAAATGCTCTCCTTGGAAAAGAAATCATACTGATGTATTTCTTTTTCAAGACCTTCAGACTTTCTTGAAAAAGGTCTCCTTCCACACTTACAGTGGACCAGCTTTTAATATCTAAGGTCAACCTTCCTTCTTCCAAATAAAGCCTCTTTCTTTCAGCCCTCTTTCTGGGAGACAACCTCTATTTTCTCCAGAACACCTTTTCTCCTAGTGGTACCCTTCTGATGTCCTGACATAATATTTTCTGTAGCAAACAAAGACAAAACAAAACAGAATAAAATCATTTTTATCTCTGAGCCTTTTCTCCTGAAGAAGCAAAAAGCATAAGATACATTGGAGGAATTCTCAACTCAAGCTCCTACTTGGGTCACACCTACAATTTGTCCTGCCTGTTTGGAGTGTCACATCTTTGTCACATCCATGCCTTTGCACGGAAGCAGTGCAGGAGCACAGTATTCAGCTTGGATGTGGGGCTGAGCAGCTTTTCCTTTGGGACTCTGCAACAAATCTCCATCTTGGCTTGCATGAAAGTGATGCTCTTGCTATTCCACTTTTTCTCCTCCACTAAAGCAGTGCATGGCAGCAAAAAGCTTTCTTCTGCCTTAATAATTCTTTGGATAAATCTTCTTTTTTTTTTTTTTAATATAACAAAGAAAGATCAAAGATAGTATTTCCAGTTGGGGCTTGAAGAACACAATGTGTTACTTGCAGTGTGACTTTCTGCATATGAACTAAACTCCAGGCATGACTATTTTGCTTTTCTGTTTTGAAAAGACAAAGTGCAGAGATAACAGACCGGCTCCTTTTAGTCAGATAACTAAAAGGAAAGAGCATTATTGATCTTGTTGTTATTCTTTTGTGTCTTTGGAAAGATCATTAACAAAATAATTTAGGCAGGAAAATGGAAGGCTAAGAGCTGCACTAAGAGGATGGTTAAGTTCCCTTGCAAACTCCTGGAACCACTTTACTTCACACCTTTTGCTGCTGCCTCACTGTGGAGTTTCTAGCCAACTAAAGGCAGCTGAATAACTGATTTCTACTTCATTGGTATCACTTGCAGTCATAGAATCAGAGAATCGCAGAGTCGCAGGGGTTGGAAGGGACCTCAAAATAGCATTGAATCCAACCCCCTGCTAAAGCAGCTCCCTACAATAGGTCACACAGGTCAGCATCCAGACAGGTTTTGAATATCTCCATAGAAAGAGACTCCACCACCTCTCTGGGCAGCCTGTGCCAGTGCTCTGTCACCCTGCCTGTAAAGATGTTCTTCCACATGTTTGTACAGAACTTCAAGTTCTAGGCCATTTCTCCTTGACCTATCACTACACGCTACCAAGAAGAGCCTGGCCTCATCTGTTTGTCTCCTACCTCCCTTCAGATATTTATCAAAAAGTTGCCTTATCAGTTTTCTTTTCCCCAGGCTGAACAGACCCATGTCTCTCAACCTTTCCTCATATGGGAGATGCTCTTTATCATCTTTGTAGCCCTGCACTGGACTCCTTCCAGAAGACCCCTTCTTTTTTGAATTGAGCCCAGAACAGGACTCAGTAGTCCCCAGGACAGAGTAGAGGGGATGGATTGCCTTCCTCTCAACCTGCTGGCCACACACTTTTTAATGCACCCCAGGATACCATTGGTGTTCTTGGCCACCAGAGCATACTGCTGGGCAAGTGTGGATACAAGAACACAGTCTTCTGTGAATTATTCTTGGGAAAAACCACAAAAACTAGGAGAAAGTTGGGTTTGTGGTCCAGCTCATGAGTGCTGAACTACACCTTTAGTTTGCTGCAAAATCATAGAACCATAGAATGGTTTGAGTTGGAAGGGACCTTTCAAGGCCATCTGGTCCCACCCCCTGCACTGAACAGGGACACCACAGCTCCATCAGTGCTCACAGCCCATCCAGCCTGACCTTGGCTGTCTGCAGGGACGGGGCACCCAGCATATCTCTGAGCAACCTGTACCAGTGTCTCACTACCCTTTCTTACTCATATTCTTGCTACAAAATAGAGACAATTGTCCATTTGCTAAAGCATCTGGCAGCTTTCTGCAAAGAGAGTGTCCTGTGGGAATTCTTGTGGGAATTTTGTGCTGTTTTTCCTTAGGATCACTTGAGAAGAGATGCCATGAGTTGTCTCTGGAAGACTCATTAGAATTTGCAACATTAAAATTGTTTCCTGAGGTAATCAGACTCTGTTCTGACATGAACAGAATCCAAGACAAAGTCCCACTTCATGTCATCCAGAAATCAGTGTATGACCCATGAGGACATTAATATGGTAGAGCAACATTTTCTGCCGAGGAGAGGAAATTAAAAATATTAGCATTCTTTCCAGTTCATTGTGCTGGAACAGTCCATACTAATGATATCCATTGGTCAAAAAGGAAGAGGAGGATGCTTCCTCATTCATGGACATTACGTAGAAAATTTAACAAGTCATTTCTTTATTTCTCTTTATTTAGGACATTCATGCATGCCATCTCTTATTTCGGGGCATTGTGCTTTTTAATTAGGACATAGCCTTTGTAATAAGCACATTTAAGAAGAATTGCTAAAGAAATAAAACCTTAGGACATTAAACTAAAGTGACAAGGAATTAAAAAGGCATATGATTTTCCTGATTTTATCCCCTAGGAAATATTTTGAGATTGTTGGGTGGTCAACAGAAGTTTTAAACTCAAAACACAAGAAACTTTATACTTTCCTTATTAAGGCAGGAGAGGGGGATGAATCCCTGCAACTTAATAAGCAGTCCTCAGCTCTCATAACTCTACAGTTATGGAAAGTATAATTTAACTACATATTCAGCCACGATTGTGCCATGACAAAGTCCATGTTCCTATCTACTAGGGGAAAAGATATTCTATTTTCATTCTGGCTGTTTGGTCATACAGGAAATGATGCCTGTCTTCCTCAATTTGTCCTCTTGACAATGAAGTGCCAAACAAAAAGCAGGAATAAAAAGATAAGAAGGAAAAGTTAACACCATAGAATTCGTCTTTTGCTTCTCACTTGCAGAGGAGTAATTAGAATGACAGGTGAATAGATGTGATTTTTTTTCTGCCAAGGAATAGGTGACAGAGAGGACAGTTGAAGGATCTTCCTATGGAGGCCTTCAGAGCACCTGCCTGTCTGCCTTGAGCAAGTAACAAGTATGCATTTATTTGGGGACAGGAACAAAACAGCGGTTGAACTCAATGATTCTTATGGTCTCTTCCAACTTGGGATATTCTATGACTCTGATAGGCATAGATTGAGTGCTTTTACAGAGTACATCTGATCTTACTTCTAGCTCTTGGAGCAGGAGGTTGGACCAGAGACCTTCTGGAGCTACTTCCAGCTCAAATCCTCCTTTGGTCCAGCACGAGAATGACGCCTTGTCAATCTTCCTTTACTTCAATCCCTTTGCACTGCAGTCTGTTCTCACCTTCAAACAGCAGTGTCTTTGGTGCCAGTTGGTGACCTGGGACATCCCACTTCAATCCCATCTTCAGCAGTGTTCCCTACACAGCTCTCCATGCCTCCAATCTCTGCAGAATAGAGGCACTGCTATGCTTGCAAGAGGCAGCTGTGAGTTTAAATTCATTAGAGATCACAAAATCTTAAATTCAGTGGTAACAAGGGCTGCAAAACAGGGAAAAATCTGACAAGATACTGATATCTGGTCTAGTTGCCTGGATACTCTCTCCTGCCACAGAGAATGCGTGCTCCAGTGCCACCATCACAAGATGCGAGCTCAGAAGTTGATTCACTTCAAGTTAGGATGAATAAACACAAAATAAAATATCTTCCACAGCAATTTCAGGGTCAGAACAATAGGAGTTAGGAGTTACCTTTCAGAGCTAAGGGTACCTTGGCTGAGATAGAGGAAGAAGATTGTCATTTTGCCACGAGCCTTGGGTTTGGAGCAGCTTATGGTTGCGCTGTGTCAGGAGCATCGTTTGGGAAACTTTGTGACAGACAGTCAAGATCAGCAGCCTACTTCCATATGGCCAAATTAATTTCACAGCTTCGCCATGGAGAGAAAGACGATGTGCCTCCCACCTTCCTTGTGGAGGGAGAAGCAACGCTCCTGCCAAGCAGCTTGCACAGGACAACAAATACAAGTGCTGTGTCCCCTTTGAACAGCACGGGAGCTTCAAATGAGGCTGCTGAGCCCTCCCATTGCTAGGCAGAAATCACAGTGCTGTGATCATCCCTTTTAAGTTTTGCAAGGACTCCATGTGTCTTTTCTTCATGGGCCACAGGAAAGTGGAACGAGGGCAACAAACAGAAAAGGAGCTCGGGGGAGACCTCATCGTTCTCTACAAGTCCTTGAAAGGAGGCTGTGGTGAGGTGGGGGTTGGTCTCTTCTCCCAGGTAACAGCGGTAGGATGAGAGTTAATGGCCTCATGTTTCATGAGGGGAGGGTCAAGTTGGATGTTAAGAACAATTTCTTCTCAGAAAGAGCAGTGCTGCACAGCTGCCCAGGGAGGTGGTGGGGTCAACGTCCTTGGAGGGGTTCAACGTGGAGATGTGGCACTGAGGGTTGTGGGCAGTGGGCATGGTGGGAGTTGGCTGGGTGATCTTAGAGGTCTTTTCCAACCTGAATTATTCTATGGTTCTAAGAGAAATTATCTCCTTTTTCTGGGGAAAGGTTTGAATGAGTCTTCAGCCTGTACTCCTTTAAAATTAGGCAAGTGTTTTCTATCTGCATTGCTAAGAATGGGTCATCGGCATAGCACTCTTCCTCAGGTTGTCTGATGCTGTTGGTGCTTGTCTGTGAAGAAGAACTTTCTTCACCAGCTCTTCTCTCCTGTTTTGTTCAGTGCCAATTTTCAAAGCCGTTTTTCATTCCTATCAACCTGACTCTGAATTTGAAGTTGTGGCGTGGAGGTTTGAAGTTCTGGATCTATGGAAATGTCATGAGTCACTCCCTCCCTCTTTGGATAACCGTACAAGGAATATCAAAAACAGGAATTTATAACATAATTAGTTTATTAATTACAAAGTCCTTTCAGAATACTTTGTGAAGGTGGCAAGATTGCATATGGCTTGGATCAAAGTCTATGTTTCCACAAAGACATGCCAATTAATCTCAGCAGAGCAACCAGTAGACATGAGTTCCCATAGCTATGACACTGTAGGAAGGATTTAAAAACTTTAGGGGCTGAGCAGTTTAAAAAACATTAAGAGCTGTACCTAAAATACCAGTTGCCAATCTGCAGGCACTGCAGCCAGCAGTAGATGTTAACATGCTTGTGCTTGACTGCTCAGCATTACAATTGCAAATGGCCTATACTACTGTTTCACAACATTAGCCTAGCAACAAATGAGCAGGAAAAAAACATTTACTCTGTAGCACATTTGAAATGCCATTCCATATCCATTGAACAAACTGCCCAGTATGAAACCTACGTGCTAGATCTACACACTGCACGGGATCTCCTCTGAAACTACACAGTGTCATTGCTAACAACAAAATGGCAGAGGTTGGACTGAGGGCTCCTGTAGTCCGTTAGGGGAAAGCTTGGCTTTTGTGAATGGACAGAAGGATGGACAGACGGACAGATGAATGGATGGATGAATGGACAGGCAGATGGGTGAGTGGATGGACAGACATTGGGTGGAAGGGAGGAAAGCTCACATCAAAAGCTCAGTTTTCAGCCTCTGAAGTTAAACTCTCATTTATACCGATCTTCCATAGTGCAAATTTAATCTTGTTTCCTGAAACATGGCTTTTTAAACTGTGCTACCACTTAGGTGCCAGACTTAGCATCTCTCAAAATACAAACATAAATCACAAGGCAACCCCTCTTCCAGTAAGTTTGTTATCAAAATCGGGAAGAGATACTCATCTTTAAGAGTCTGAGTTACCACTAACAGTGACAGCTATTAATTTTCTGGAGGACTGCATGACAATAAAGTGTTAGGGGCCCAAGTGAGTTCTGGTTCTCGGTCACACTGGACAATGTGCTGGTTTTATTAAAAGGACAATTGCCATAATTTTGCTTTTCAGATGACAGCATAGAACAGCAGGAGCAACGAAACTGGGAGAGAGAAGAGAGCAACTGGGGGAACATAACAGTAGGACAAATATATTCTAGTACCACTAACACTAGTTACAGTCCCCACCTAAGTAATCATTCAGCTGTACAATTCAGCTCTGATCAAGAGGTTCACAAAATCTTTTCTGACAGCCAAGAAATTTCATCCTCATCTACTGGTGGACTCCTTGCATCTTTTATCTGAAGTATTTAGCAGGCAGCATTTTGCTGAGGTTGACTTCAATCAGATAAGATAGCTCAGATATTCCTAAATTAAAATTCAAAATAAAATGGAATATGTCCTCTTGACCTCCACCCGGCAGATAAAACGAGGACAATAAAATCAATGACATTCACTTCAGCTCTCAATACATTTATCTCCCCAAAGCTCTGCAAGCAATGGGGGATGACAGGGAGCCTAACAGGAATAAAAATCCTGCCCAGCTTCTATGGAAGGACAGTCAGCCTCTTTTCTGTGCCAGACCTTGCAGGAGGGTTGGATATGCAAGACCAGGAGGCACAAGCAGTGTGATGTATCCTCAACCACCGAGTTCTTCTGGAACATTGTGAGCTAACACTCTGACTATCTGTGTATTTATTGCAGCTGGACAGTGTGAGCACTGCTACCATCACCTGCACAGCCACTCCTCTACCGTGTCCAAGCACATCATCACCATAGCCCTCTTCAGAGCTTGTGGCTGAGCAGGGAGCTGAGCTTGGTGTGCCATTCCCAGTGGCTTACTGGGAGCTGGGACTGTGCTATCCTGCCTGGCGCAAGCGACAAGATGGTAGTGCAATGTTTGCTCTTCAGAGAGGCTAATGACACAAAGCAGATGTGTCTTTGCTACAGACGTCTTTATTAATGAAGTCCAAACCCATGTTCTTATTCCTCACAGGGATCTCTCACTGATATCTCCACACATCTGCAGTTGAGGGGCTGCTAGGACAACTCCACAGTTTCCCTCCTGGCTCCATAGAATTCAAGCCTTTCCATCAGCAAGGGGTTATAAAGACCAAATCTTTGTGAAAGACTTGTTTTGGTCCCTTTAGAAAGACTCTTAACAGTGGTTTCAAAGGGAACCATCTCAAGCTTCAGTGAAGAAAGGATCTTTTCCATTTTCAGTAGTTTGCTAATTTCTTGCAGTTCATTTTTACTCACATAGTCAGTAAGCAGTGCCATTACTGAGGTAGCACTATGAATATCAAAAATGTTTTCCTATTTAAGGATCCTTTTTGGTCAGAGTGTGCCATCTAAATTCCTTAGCTTCTGCAGGTACATATGGGGATGGATGTCCAGAACCATATCCATTCAGGACAACTTGCCTTCTAAGAAGCACGAGGAAATTCAGACATGCCACCAGGCTGCACTTGTTGGACATGCTGGCACCAAACGTGGAACAGTCCTGGGTATCTCTGTGCTGCTGATGGCAACATCATATTGAGCACATACTGAGCTCAGCTTCTAATCATTTGTGACCAACTAAGGTGCCAGAACACGTGTTCTGATTATCAGAATTGACTCCAACACCCTGGCTGGGCTCTAACTTGAATAATTACAGACTGTCCTGGAATTTCTATATAGCATTTCAGTTCCATTTAGTGCTCTATGCACAGGGCCCTCCTTCTGGAGCATTTGAGATCCCATCTCATGATGTCCATGGCTAACTCTCCACCGTTAATAACAATAGAATTTCTTTAAATCAAAAAAAAACAAAACAAACTCTTTCAAAGCGAAAAGCTATGCTGAGCATGCAGGCAAAGAGTTTTATTTTAGCCCCAAGGTAGCAATGAGTCTTTATGTCTGTGTCCATGCTGTCTGACACATCACTTTTCAAGTCAATAAATGAAACACCAGCTCCCTGAGGACTTGCCTGAGATCCAGGTGCAATGAGAGCATAGGGGAGAGGACAACCTGAGGGCCAAGCAAGTTGTCTCCCCAGGAACATCACTGGAGTCACTCCAGAGACTGCCTCAGGAATGTACTGTCCTGTAGGAACCAAAGAGCTGTGGCCTGTGAGTGCTCTGCACAGCATTAGAGATGCAGCCCTGATCTCCCTAACCTCATCCTCTGGGTACTTCAGTGTACTTTATTTGACTAATATTTGTGAAAGGCTTTGAATAAAGGCACAGAAAGGGTACAAGGTGCACAGCACTACGGACGGTTGTTCTCTCAGTTATCTGTTCTTTGTACCTTGAGCTTTTGATGCATTTCTGTGCCACAAAATCTGCAGGTGTCTCATTGGTCAGTCAACCAAGTGCAGCAGCAATGAGTGGAACCATTTTTTTTAAACTCCTTTCCAATTAATGGAAAAAAAGGATGAACGCGATCTCCATCTCTGCTGTTCAGACATGAGCCAAGACAAGCCCTGCGTCATCACAAGGCAGCAAAGACAGCACAAGATACATTTTTCCCCTTCCCCAGCACCATGCTTTTAAGTTGGGAGTTGAGGACCTTGAAACATCCCTTCGTCCCACCTGAGCTCCCCCATAGGTGCAGATTATCCCCATGGTTTCTGGTTGGGGTCTGACTCATCATCATGTTGATGTCAGTGCTGCATCACTATCCTGCCCAGAACAGTACTTTGCACCCACTTTGCAATCACTTTGAGCACGTGAGGGCATCAGGTGGGAGACAGGCCGGGCTGGCAATGAGCAGAGACTCTTCTCTTTAACTGTCTGATATTTTCCAGTCTTCTCATAAGCAGGCAGCTCTTGTTTCCTTCCCAAAGAAGATATATCCTACAAGAGGCTGTTATAAAGCGCAGTGAATAACTTTAGATTGTCAGGTTTTCCACCTTAATTGACTGGCAGACAAAAATAAAACATCAGCAACAGTAACAGCTTCATGCTGTCTTTCACTTGAACTTTCCCAAGCACTTTGCAAGCCAGAATGAAATATGCTTCACAGCCTCTTCCGAGGCAGGTGGGGATGATACAATAGAAGGTAGAAGGGAAATAATTTTTTGAGGTTACCTAAGAAACTGAGATATAGTTTCATATCTCTTGACTCACCCTTCCATCCTCTAGGTGACAAGATGGAAACCAGCATGAAAATCAAGTGTGTGTTTGTTCAGTACTGGGGTGGACCAAGGAACATCATCTGCTTGCTGAGGGCTACCTTGGCAGTGAAGGTTTATTCTGTTTTTCCCCTTATACTGAACCTATCTTTATTGCAAGTCAGGTCTTTGCTTCCTTTACATAATTTCCTGACCTGTGAAAAGAAGACATTGACCTAGAATCATAGAACCACAGATTCACAGAATATGAGGAGCAGACCCACATGAGTCTTTGAGTCCAACTCCTGGCTCCACACAACACCACCCAAAATTCAAACCCGATGTCTGAGAGCAGTGTCCAAACATTCCTTGAGCTCCATCACCTTGGGCTGAACAAAGCAAGGGACCTCACCCACTCCTCACACACCCTGCCTTCTACATCCTCCCCCATCTCCATAGCCCTCCTTCGGATACTCTCTAATAATAAATGTCCTAAAAACCACATTTTCCCTCTAATGCTACTGTAGCGTGGAGACAGTGTTTCCAGGATGACTCGGGGCTTTGGAGAACCCAGATGGGTACTGCCCTCATGCTGGGGCCTAGCTGAAGGCGTAGGGGTCCCAAGATGGCCAATGTCCCCAGCACAGAGCAAGGCAGCAGCAGCCAGCAGCTCACGGCATGCCAGGGCACACAGCATGCCGAAAGTGGAGCTGCTGCCACCCTCTGGGAGAGCCGACAAAACATCTGTGACATTTGGGATCGTTCCAGGACGAGGGAATCAGAAGTGGATCCTGGAAATCTGCCTGTTACCCTAATGAGGATGTTTCCGTACGGTGGCAGACCGCTTGTGCTCGAGCCGAGGAGGTTGGCACATGGGGTGGGTGGACCAAGCGACCTCCTGATGTCCCAAAGGGTTGCCCCACACAACGGCCTTTCTGTCTTCTGTGTGAGGGATCGGTTACTGGATTGCATGGCGTGCTATTGCCTGTGTAACTTTGGCTCCCAGGAGGATTTTCCCATTAAGAGAAAGAAAAAAGAAAAAAAAAGCTTTGCATGGGCTTTTAAGCAAACAAAATGTGGAACATGTGTGCACACAAGATTTCACACCCACGCACAATTTCCCTTCTAACGTCGCAAATGGCTCGTGCGTGAGGACCTGGGGTAGTGCAAAGGATCAGCATTGCAGCAGAAAGAGGTGGGAAAAACAGCGAAGACAAAGGGAGAAAAAGATGGGCAAATTTCAGTTCCTACTTCATCTTGGAGAAATCGTGTAGGTTTTTAGCTCCCCAGAAGGCCTTATCTGATGCTTGATCCAGTTGAAAAGACATTGGCATTCCCTTCCTGTGCACTGCCACAAGGATACTGTAAAGCAGATAAGAACTTGAAATTGTGGTAACAGATCTGGGGTGGCAAGTGGGGATTGGAACCTGATGATCCTTGAGGTCCTTCCCAGTCCAAGCCATTCTATGGCTCTATAATTCTGATTCTAAGTGATTTTATATGGTATTTATTGCCACCAGTCAATCTGGGCTTTTGGACTCCCAAACGAGTGGGGAGGGCTTGGGGCTGCAATCACAGTGTGCCTTCTAAGGCAAAGCTCTGAGAGAGCTTCAGGCTTGTGCTTAAAATCTACCAGAGTCCTTATCAACAGCAGCAGGAAAACATCCTACTAGACCCAAGATTCTGGGAAAAAAGTACGTATATGAAAACTAGACTTTCCCTCTGCATATTGGACAGCAAACTTTTCTGCGTGCTTAAAATATCAGTACATATCCCTCGATGGAGAACTATGTGAAATAAGCCACAGCCAGGACTTGGAAACCATGCAAGAAGGTCAAGAGCACGCAGTGGTGGATCTTGCTGTAAGTGTCTACATGGTGCTACAGCAAATCAAAATGAGCTGTCTATAGACAGATCCTCTCTGTTGGCCATATGGGCGTGAGGAAGGCACTGTTCACTCCACCTCAGTGCTAAATTTCACAGCACCAGCTTGGGTCACCATCAAAATCAACTCAAGGCCATGGCATCGCTCCTTATTTCCCAGAGCTGGTTTCTCTGGTGTTCACTGAGTGTCCAAAAGCTTCTTCCCCACCACATCGGAAACACAAATGTGAAACACGTGGCTCAGCTTCATTAAAAATTATGCTAATGAGTTACATCATTTAAATTGCTAATAGGGTCGGCTGTTTCTAGTAAGACATGACAAACAGTCTGGAAAGATTTTTTGCATTTTTAAAGATCTCCTTTATTCCCAAAGGGAAGCAAGTTGTTTCAGAGGGGAAAATATATATATGTATTTACATATACACAGGCACTCACACACAAACATGCATACACACATGCAAATACCTTTTTTTTTTTTTTCCTACCTAAAATGCAAGTGCTACAAAACAGCTTTTCTGTTAGATGTGGGCCTGGGTGCACCAAGCTGAATCTGCTTTTGCCATGGCAGCTTCAAGCTTGGGAAAAGTCCTCTTGAAAGTTGGAGGAGCCCATGAAGGACTCCTGGCAGAAGATGCCAGGAGAGAGTCATTTCATTGCCTCAAACACATCCCCACCCTCCACCAACCACTCCCTGAAGACTAAAAGCTGCTCTTTGCAAGGAATGCGGATGAGCAGCAGGCAGGGGATATAAAAGCCACACGGATGGATAAAGATGAAGCCAGAAGTGGAACCAGGAGATTTGGTTTTCTCTTCCATTCCCTCCCTTCCCTGGGAAGGAATAGTTCTGGAATAGGTTATTTTTATAACACATTGGTGTGGAACCTTCAGCAAAGGGGAGTTAAATGGCTATGACATGTATTAAATGGGCAGGACACTTGGCTGTGCCATGGCTGGGCATGGTTTGCAGGTCTTTACATGCCACCAAGACAAATGTTTTCTCTACCCAGCAGCTGTAATGGGAAAAACTGTCCCCTGGGAGCATTTGGGAAACCCATCCCAAAGTGGTGATGCCTCTGGGTTGTGCAGTGTTGGGGGAACAGATGGCAGCTCAGCCACTGGGGACAACTCCAGTAACGTCACCAGGCTGCCGGAGGGAGAGGGCTTCCATTGGGAAGCACAAAGAGGAGAGAGAGAAGCATCCAGAGGCAAAGCCCAGCAGAAGGCTTTCATGAGAACCACTGTGAGGAGCAAACAGATGCTAGAGGACCACAGCTGAACTTTTCCAAGGGATCTGGATGCCTTCCACTGACTTACCAGCAGTCCTTCAGCCAGGAACGTCTCCATCTGATGTTACAGTGCTGACCACAGCAAGCAGAGAAAACGTGTTCTTTGCACTCACAAAAGGTGTCGTGGGTTTTGTCAAAATCTGAATCCAAGCTTCTCCCAAGCCTAGGTCGGGCTTCCTGGTAGCATCTTAGTAAGTAATCACTGCTTAAATGATGTGCGTTGTTACTTCATGATTTCAGTAGTTGTTAATACATTTCAGTTGTATAGGGAGAGCTGTGCATCCACTTCTAATTTTAGATGGCTTTTTTAAAAGACATTTGCACTGAACATGCCAGTTCTGCAGCCGTTCCTTTCAAACTTTCTGTTTAATCCGTGTTTACTCAAAGCCACAGAATGCATAGCAAAAACAGGAACAGCCTATATTTGGGGCTGTCCTTCTGCTGTTGGTTTGGAAAATGCACTTTAGCCCAGATAACTTCACTATATGGGATTTCTATGGGTGTTTGGATAGAAGTGGGTGCAGATACTACATCCGCCATGGCTCCAAGCTGATGTGAACCAGGCAGGAGCCCAGTTTTGCCCTGGTGTGGGCAGGAGAGGTGACCATGTCTCTCTTTGAGTAGGGCTGCCATGTCCCCAGTGAGGTTGTGAATGCCCTCTCCCTGGAAGCATTCCAGGCCAGGCTGGATGGGGCTGTGAGCATCCTGGTCTGGAGGGAGGTGTCCCTGCCTACAGCAGGGGTTGGAACTGGGTGATCTTAAAGGTCCCTTCCAACCCAAACTGTTCTATGATTCTATGATGTGTCATGGGAAAAAGAAAAAAAAAACAACAAAACAAGGGAACCAGCAGGCAACAAACTCCTGCTACACTTTAGTAGTACAGGACGTACTGGCTTATTCTGTCTCTGATGGAATATGATTACATCTGGCATACAATGGGCAGAAAAGCTACCCGACAACCATGCAACCATTAAATTAAATTTCAAGAGTCCAATTACAACTTTCTCACAACACAGCTTTAGAAAACGCAGCCAAAGCCCATCACAAAATAAATGCACAATAGCACTGGAAGATGGCTACTCTAATAACAGGCTAGAGATGCCAGCACATGTAACGGTAGTGCTAGGACTGCGTTTATCCTGGTAAAATAAAGACTGCTAGGGACTGCCCCAGCCCCAGCCCAGCTGGAGAAGTGCAGCACATCCAAGCCCCCCTATTCACCCAGGCAGGGTGATTACAAGCTCTTTAGAAGGGTGGATAGTGATAGGAGAAGGGGGAATGGTCTTAAACTGAGACAGGGGAGGTTTAGGTTAGATCTTAGGAGGAAGTTTTTCACACAGAGGGTGGTGAGGCACTGGAACAGGTTGCCCAAGGAGGCTGTGGATGCCCCATCCCTGCAGGCATTCAAGGCCAGGCTGGATGTGGCTCTGGGCAGCCTGGTCTGCTGGTTGGCGACCTGCACATAGCAGGGGGTTGAAATTTGATGATCACTGTGGTCCTTTTCAACCCAGGCCATTCTATGATCCTATGATTACATCCAGGCAAACTATTAAGTGTAATCTCTAACCAAAGCTAATATTGAGCCAGGAGTTGGATTCAGTGATCAGTATGGATCCTTTCTAATTTGGGATATTCTATGCCTCTGTGTTGCTCTGTGATTCTATGATTATCTTGGATTGGGGATTGTTTAGGTCAGTGCTACTTGCCCCAGATCAAAACCATGTCAGGGATGTGCTAGCAATGACCACTGGGTTCCAGCACCTGTTAAATTCACTAGTTTGGACAGACCCTCCTGTGATACAAATTCTGGTACCCAGGGATGTGACATTTGGGTCTTGCATCCAATCTGTGAGTCACTGAGGTGGAAGGTGATGAAGATGGAGGCCCCACATCCACACGAACCCGCAGGCGAGGGGAGAGCAGAGTCAAGTGGCACTGAACTCAAATGGGCTGCTTTGTGGAGAAACACAAGCATTAACATTTAGGCTGATAAGGCCTTTCCACTTGAAAATGTGCTAAGGCTCATTTGACTGTTACAGAAGGCGCTGAGAAAACCCTTGATATATGCTGAGAGGCTTTTACTATATGTAAGTTATATCCTAATGTTGATATGGATAATATGATACGCACTTCACTAAACAGGTGAAAGTACTTTACTTGCCATGTTTCAAGGGAATTTTGCAAGAAAAATGTATTTATTTATAAGAAGAGGCTGTTAAGAGAGAGCTTGTAGCCTGTGTTTCTCTTAAGAGGTTATGAAAAAGTGTCAGAGCCACCTTCAAAGTTCACAGCAGGAGCAGCGTGAAGATGGGTACACAGTGTTCAGCCATATATAAAAGGTCAGTAGGATCCTCCATCGCACCCAGAATTAGAATAAAGAAACACAATCATTCCAAGTGGAGATGGAATTATGTGCTCTATAAAATCGAGCTTGAAAGGATTACCTCACCTTTAGATTTATCTCAGATGTTAGATCGCATCAGCACAGGTTTGTACCAAGTGTGGGTCCCAAAGGGATGCCTCTATACTATACAAAAAAAAATCAACTGCAGTCCTCTAAAAAGGTTTTTACATTCATTGGGAGATGTGTACCTTCACAGCTCTTTCTTTTTTTACCTTTTGCTATACTGACTTTTAGAGATGTGCAGCCATACAGAGAGGCTGAAGCAACATGGAACGTGCATTGCAGAAATCTTCTACAGGCAACTTAAACTGCACTGCAGCATAGATCTGGGATGCTTTAGGATTACTGAGGACTGAGGGTAGAGCTCTACACAGAGCTCTGATCTCAGAGGAGGTTCCCAGACACATCATCTGTGTTGCACATCTTCAGGAGAGGTGGAAAAGGTCTTGTGCTGGGTGAATAAATCTGTTGGAAAACAGCTACCAGGCTGCTAAGATGTGGATGGAAACCCTGCACCACTCCCTGCATGGAGCAGGATGACTTGCTTCTGTGAGGCTTTAAGCAAGAGGGAAACTGGAAAACACCATTGTGCAATGGGGGTCATTTGTAGCAGAGGCCAACAAGGTACAGTCTCAGTGATCAGAACAAGTCCTCAGCATTTTCCCATGGCTCAGCTTCCCAAAATAACTCACAGCTCACAAAGCTCAGCAGCTGCAGCCACATTCAGCCAATTTGTAGACAAGGCTCCTGGAGCAGCGTAGGGTTGCGTGACATCTCATGGCCCTTGGCCCGAGTTGCCAAGGAGCTTATGTTAGAGCCGGCTTTAGGAGGATGGATAAGCATCTCACTGAAACCACGTGCAGTGGCCCACACATCACCACCAGCCGTGGGATGCTCTTAGTATGGCAGGACTCCACCAGAGTCGTCAGCCCCAACACCAGCCATACAGGGCCACTGGTTAACTCTCTGTCTAAAATCCAGACTTGGGTAAAAATAAGCTGCTCACTTATGGGATGTGCAGTACTGAGTAAATTAAATTTAAGTAAGCATCAGTAGAAATGTGACTGCCCTTCAGCCTGCATTAAGGTCTCATTATTTGTTACAGTTTTTCCCTATCTAATAGTCTGCAAGGAAAATTAAGCCATGGACAAGAAGCGCTTGGAGAAATCAACCTCTGAAACTCAGCACAGTCATAAGCAATAAGAGCTGCAGACCAACAGTGGTCCCCAGCCCATTCCAGAACCTGGAGACCCACTTGGAGCAGATACCCTGTTTTATTGCCATGAACACGGCCAGGATATGGTCCATGGTTGTGCTGTCATTTAGGTCAGGGAGAAAACCCCCACACCCCACACTGGATGTGTCTAGGACATTCAGGGGTGGGACTCAACCAAACAGGACCTTCCAAAAGCTAATTCTGTCATCTTGAGATGGCCTCCTCTTCCTATCTCTCGAATTGATATTTTTGAACATCCATATTTTTTAGTATCCTTCACTTGGGACCGGTGCTCTGTAACATCTTTATCAATGACATCGATGACAGAATGGAGTGCACCCTCAGCAAGTTTGCTGACGACACCAAGCTGAGTGGTGTGGTTGACACGGTTGAAGGAAGGGATGCCATTCAGAGGGACCTCGAGAGGCTAGAAATGTGGGCCCGGGTGAACCTGATGAGGTTCAACACGGCAAACTGCAGAGTTTTGCACTTGGGCCGGAGGAATCCCAGGCATCCCTACAGACTGGAAGGAGAGGTCCTTGAGAGCAGCCCTGTGGAGAAGGACCTGGGGGTCCTGATGGATGAAAAGCTGAACATGAGCCAGCAGTGTGTTCTTACAGCTTGGAAGGCAAATGGGATCCTGGGCTCCATCAAAAGAGGAGTGGCCAGCAGGGACAGAGAGGTGATTGTTCCCCTCTATTCTGCTCTTGTGAGGCCCCATCTGGAATACTGCGTCCAAGTCTGGAGCCCCCAGTACAAGAAAGACAGGGAGCTGTTGGAGAGGGTCCAGAGGAGGGCCACGAAGATGATCAGGGGACTGGAGCACCTCCCCTATGAGGACAGGCTGAGGGAGCTGGGCTTGTTCAGCCTGGAGAAAAGAAGGCTGCAGGGTGACCTCATTGCAGCCTTTCAGTACCTAAAGAGAGCCTACAAACTGGAGGGGAATCAATTCTTTGAAAGGGTAGATAACTGCAGGACAAGGGGAAACAGGTTCAAGTTAAAGGAGGGAAGATTTAGGTTGCATGTCAAGGAGAAGTTCTTTCCTATGAGAGTGGTGAGGTGCTGGAACAGCTGCCCAGAGAGGCTGTGGATGCCCCGTCCATCCCTGGAGGTGTTCAAGGCCAGGTTGGATGGGGCCCTGGGCAGCCTGGTCTGGTATTGAATGGGGAGGGTGGTGGCCCTGCGTGTGGCAGGGGGTTGGAGCTTCATGATCCTTGAGGTCCCTTCCAACCATGGCCATTCTGTGATTCTGTGATTCTGTGATTCTGTGATTTTCAGTGCACCTCCTATGGGTACCACTCCACTTCATCATCACCTCCCACAGCTCATCAGCATTACGTGTCTACCTGAGATTTGAGTACATCATCTTGTGACTCCTGACTGGATTCAGAGGGAGGAGTGGGTTGGCAGAAAACAGTTTGAGTAAGTTACTTTCCACGAGATGTTAAAAATGTGTTAGGAGGAATATGAGTTGTTGTGACTGTAATGGGAGGACAATCTCTGCTTCTTGAAGTGATATTCAGCTCCTATTCAGAACTAGACTGAAACTCACAAATTATATTAATGGGTCACCGCAGGAATCTCATTCTATTAGCTGAAAAAAAAAAAGAAAAAATTGGATCTAGGCTGAGGAATCCTGTCATATCCCATACCTCTATAGATGACCTACTTTAGCTTTGGTTGGATATGTGAAATTTCAGAGCTTAGCAGAGATGCTCACAGGCATATTTCCAAAGATATTTTAATTGGAAACAAATAATAGTTGAAAAAAAAAAAAAACATATGATTTTAAACCACTCATTTCATTGGATATTCAAGGCTTTATTTATAGTAACAAAAACAAAAACATGGATTTATTTCATTTCTTCATAGACAGTTTCTCTTTCCCTTTTCCCCCAGTCTCTTCTTTGATGAACAGGATTGTTTTTTTTTAACAGAATAAATATTTTCCGCAGATATTTGCCTTAGGTCATTGATCTCATGTATTCATACACTACGTACAATCTTAGTGATAGCACTTTAGCTGACTCAGTCTTGATTAGTTGCTCGTCAAGGTGAGGTTTTATATTCGGATCTACTCCTTAAGCAATGGTAATTGGTCCTTGCAGCAGTTTACAAAGAGTTGCAAGTACTTCTCCATCACTCAGTGCCCTGACGAAGATTACTCAGGAAGCTCAGCTACAACCCCAGCAGATCCATAAAGCTGCCCTTGGTGCAGTAGGCAGGCTGCCTGCCACAGGAATAGCATGAGAGATCGTAGATTTAGTAAAAGAAGCTAAAGGTGCAGCTCCTTTTGTGATTGGAGCATCAGCTCAAGCACATCTTGGCCAACGAATAGTCTTCAGGATCCCTTGGATGTACTTTCAATGCCCATGGCACACTGCACAGCACACATAGGGTTTTTCTAGGTTTGCCAAGTGGCCTCATGAATACCACAAAAGGGGTAACTATTCCATGTAAATTACCACTGTATCTTCATCCACACCATGGTCCCTTGCAAATGTAGCCATTCCATTTTCCACTGGGAGTGGCTATAAAGGGAAAACATCAAAGGGCACTCACAGCAGGGATTTAGAGATACAACAGATCTATAAAAACATTCGCACACACGAATGCATGTCTCAGCATAGGATCCCCCTTTGATGAATACAGATCAGGACCAAGACCCTGTGTTACAGAGCGTTCATCCATCAGTCATTAGAATTTTCTCACGTAAAGCACTTTGATGCTGGTACTATTAACAAAGAGAGGTATTTCAATGCACGCACTCATCATTTTGCACGTCAAGAGTTGGCCATCATCGTGCCAGTCTTGTCACCAGAAAAATCCCAGTGTATGGAGTATGCATTTAGATCAGTAAAGGGAAATATTGCAAGCACATATCTGAGAGGATCAGGTGCACAGTGACTGTAGAAGGGTGCAGTCAGGCTGCTCTGACAGCCCGAGGGATGCTGGAGAGGCATCTTCAGAGGCATGGAGAGGAGTCCCCCATCATGGGAGGCTGGCCAATCTGGTCTCTAAGTTTGAAAGAATCCCTTGATTCCTGCCATGTCTTTTCTAGCGGTACAAAACCTCATCTTCTGAAGGAAACAAGTAATGCTTGATAAGGCCTGAAGCCACATAGCACGGCCTCTTGTTTGTGTGACAAAAGGTCTGAAGGTGGAGAGGTTAAACCTAAGCATGTGGCACTGCTTGCCCTTAGCTCCGAGTGCTCTCTCCTGGCTTCCATTTTTGTTGTATCTCCCACTAATCCTTCCTCTCTCATGCCTGATGTAATCTCTTCAAGCCTTCTCCCGTATTGGTGGGTGCTCTTTAATCCAATTACAAGCACTGCTATTTTAAAACTCAAGCTGACTGATGCTCCAAGCTCTGCCCAGTCTTTTACCTGTCCCTGAGGTTTGCTGCCTTGCTGGCAATTCCAGCACGGGTTCATTTGGGGTGATGCACTCAAATATTATTCCTAAGATAAAGCCTAAATCCCCAGGCTCTGCTTTAGTCCCTGCTCAACACATTCACTCAGGAGCCTGGTCCTGGTCCTGACAGGTCAGGATTTGTGTGAAAGGGACTGAGTCCATGTCCCACTCAAATTCCCTTCCAAAAAGCCACTTGGGTTCTGCCTGCAACTGAAGAAGTGAAACACAAACCGCTCGAATTTCCTTGTCTGTTTTTCAACTAACAGCTGACTTCCAGTGAGGGAAATAAAACCCAGAATACCCACCAAACTTTCCTCCCACATTGACCAATTTTCTGCTGACATTGCTTACGTTTTCAGATTAGCGGCACTGAAAATAGTAGAACTTCTAATCACATAATCCAAACAAGATTGGTTTTGTCTCCTCTTGTTCTAGATTTTCCTTCTGGCCTCTCTTTAGAACCCAGAGTTTAACCAGTTTGTCTCTGCTGGAAAACAATTCCTGGCTGTAAAACCTTGATTTGATATTTATTTGGCCATGCTATGCAATACCCCAGCCCCGGTTCCTCTCCCAGCTGCTGGAAAACCAAAGCAAAGCTGGAAACCTTCTCCAGGTGCAGATACCAAAAGCAAAACCCTTCTGTAGGGCTCAGAGATATGAAATGTCCCTCCGTGCAGAGCCATATAGCTTAAAAATAGGCTGAATATATTTCTGGTCAAAACATGCTATAAATATTAAAATCTCGTGCTGCCTGCTGGCAGATTAAATTCAGCTGAACCAATGCAGCATAGAGGGGAGCCTTCGTGCACAGGTCCACGCTCCGTGGTGCCACCATTCATCTGTGGGATGCAGGGTAGGCAGGTAATGCCATGCTACTAACAGCTCTCTGAGATCCAGTTCCTGATTTTCTTCTCCAATCTGTGGCTTTCATCAGGATTTAGAAGAGAGAGAGCAAGAACACTCTGTCTGCTAATGAGCTCCTTCCCTCTCTAACCTCCTTGCTGCTTTCTGCTCTCCTGTCCCACCAGAGAACACAGAAAAACCAAACCTATGGGCATGAGAGCTGCCAAAAAAAAAAAAAAAGGTTGCCACGTGCCATTAAACATCTCTTCATTAGCAGAAGTGCTGCACACAGAGGATGAGGATCTGGATAAACAAGGTCCAAAAGCGACTCCCCATCCTGCTGGGATAGCACCGCTCTTCCTTTCTGTGTCAGTGCAGATCATTTACAGAATCACAAAAGAGCACTAATTTCAGATGAATGAGGTTGTGTAAGCTCATTAGCATCAACAGTGGCAAGTGCCATCCTTCCTCTTTCTTCACATCACACATGATCGACTTTGGCATTCCCTCTTCCACAAGCACAGTGTTGCTCGTGAGCGTGATTCTTCCTTGGTTGGAGGAAGATGCTCATGTTTTGAGCCAGCACATGCACCAGAACAACTGGCTTCATGTTAGTGATACATCGTGTATGTTCCAGACTGTACATGCGTACTGTGAATGTCTCCCAGAATCATAGAATCATTAAGGTTTGGAAAAACCATCTAGTCCAACCATCCAGCATTTACCCACATGCTATCGGTTACCATCCACAACTTCTTCAAGAACCCAGGCCAACCTGACCACCAAACAATGCTAAGTTGAACCTAAGTGACACTACAGTTCTGCTTGGAGTGATGAAAACATGAATAAACGATTCTAACTCAGCTTGTAGCACGAACATCCATATATATAGATAGAAAGTGGGGAGTAAGTTATTCTCTTCTTTTTGGTTTGGGTATCATCACCCACAATTGGATTCTGAGAGTCAAACCACAGAGGATGGAAGAAGCAGAAAGAGATTTTGATTTTCAGATGACCTGAAGCTTAAAGACTTGTAGCTCTAAGGAGGCTGCATAAAGTTCAGCTCACTACACAGGAGAATCGACTGCAAACCCCAAGATGTCTTTTTAGCATCATTTTAAATGGTCAACCTTCCCCAGTACAGTGAGTGCACCCAACTGATGGAGCAGGGAGAAATGCTCATCCACCTGCTCTTTACCTCTTGTGAGCCCAAGGCAAATCCAAAGCAAACTCAGAGCATATCACCCACAAATGTGTCCACCCCTGCACAGGGCACACACAGCCTTATTGCCATTCTACTACCTGCAAGACGAGGCCAACTGCCACCTCACCACAACCATCTTTCAGGAGTTACAGAGAGAGTGATGAGGTCTCCCCTGAGGCTCCTCTGCTCCAAACTGATCCATACCAGCTCCCACAACACTTGTGCTCCAAACCCCTCACAGCTTCACTGCCCTTTTCAGCAAGGAAGCTGAGATACCAAAGAAAGTTTCAACTGCATAAGTAGGATGGATTTTTGGAGCTTTTTTACTGAATTCAACCACTTTACATAATTATTGAATCCAAAGCAAAGTCGCAAGCACTGACTGGGGAGGCTGTTTTGCATTCAGACCCTCCAACCTGAGCTTACAGGACCCCAGTGATAAATCCCCCCATTGCATCTGTAATGCCTTTGTGAGGACAGATCAGAACAAAATTTGCTTTGGCTGCAACTACTAACAGGAAGGAAATGATTGTGTTTTCTCTCATCACGCACAGAAGCCTGGAGCTAAGGAACATTTGCTTTGCCACAGTGCTCTGCACACGATGCTCCACTCCGACCAGCTGCTCCCACATCACCACCCTGCTCAGAGAAAGCTGCTAGGACAAGAAGCCATAGCTTCAGAAGTATATGAAAGTCTTGCAAGAAAGCTTGCAGAGCCCGCAGCTATGTCATGCACTTCTGTGAGTGGAGAGATGAAGCAGCACTGCTCTGCCCACCCAGCACTCAAAGTGAGGTACAAGTGCTTATTTTTAAAACCCAAATGTTTCAAGGTCAGCGTGTGCTGGAAGACTCACCAGCACCACCAAATAGCACCCAGAGCCACAAACCAGAGGGGCTTAATGATCCCTTTGTTCGTACAGGCAAGCACCAAATCTAGTCCCATGGAGAAGCAAAACGTAGCACCTACACAAATCTATGTCCTGAAGATCATATGGGCTTTAAGGCTGAGCCTTGGGCTGAGAAGGAAATACTATGGGGATCACCACACACAGCAGAGCAGGTATAGGTCTGTAGACCCCATTTAGGTCATAGAACTGTACAATCCTTTGAGTTGGAAGGAAGCCTTCAAGGCCATCTGTCCCACTCCCTGCACTGAACAGGGACAGCCTCAGCTCCATCAGTGCTCAGAGCCCATCCAGCCTGACCTTGGCTGTCTGCAGAGATGGGGCACCACTGCCTCTCTCTCAGCCTGTGCCAGTTCCTCACCGCCCTTATTGTAAAACACTTCTTCCTTATGTCCAATCTATATCTCCCCTCTTTGAGTCTGAAACCATTTCCCGTTGTCCTATATGAAGAGGCCATGCTAAAGGGTCTGTCCTCTTCTTTCTCACAGCCCCCCTTTAGGTACTGAAAAGCCAAAAGGTACTGCAAAGCTGCCATAAGGTCTCCCCAAAGCTTTTTCTTCTTCAGGTTAAAATGGCTATGTAAAGTTTGGCTGCAAATCAGTGAAATCAGCTGAGTTTGTCTGCAAGGAGTGTAAATGAAGTCCTGCTCAACAAACAAATGGCAGAGGGATAATGCCATTAAAACGTACAGATATCCCTCACACCAAAGCTGGACATTTCAGAGCTCTGCCTTGTGCCTCAGTAATAGACTATGGGAAAGGAAAGCATTTCCAAACATGTAAACCTGAGATTAGAGTGTTCAATCCAGCTGAGTTATATCTGCATAACTTCCAATAAAAAAAAATATACCTTAGGGATAGATCCTAATATTAGTTTTAGGATGCTTTAAGGAATCTGCATTGCAACACCTTCCGATTAGCCTCAACTACACAAACTTTGTCTGATAAATTGGAGATTTATATAAGTGGAAATAAAGGGGAACGAGAAGAAATAAGAGGACAGGCTCTTTAGCAGGGTCTGTTCTGACAGGACAAGGAGAAACCGTTTCAAACTGGAACGGGGAAGATTCAGATTGGATATAAGGAAAAAGTTATGATGAGGATGGTGAGGCAAATGATTGCCTAGAGATGGATGCACCATACCTGCAGACAGCCAAGGTCAGGCTGGATGGGCTCTGAGCACTGATGGAGCTGTGGGTGCCCCTGTTCAGTGCAGGGAGTGGGACAGATGGCCTTGAAGGGTTCCTTCCAACTCAAAGGATTGTATGGTTCTATGACCTAAATGGAGTGGGACAGATGGCCTTTGTTCCTGCTGCACACCATGGCATCCCACCCCACCAGCACTCAGTCCCTGGAGCAAGAGGCTGAGAGGTGGGCACAGAGTGATTTGGAGCTTTCTCGGTTATATCGGAGTGTGGGGCTGTCAGGAATGGGAAAATATTCATGCACGGTCTGGTTTTTCTCCTCCAGTTAGCTGAGCCAAGATGACATTCAAGTGGGAAGTGGAATAAATATATGCAAGAAGTCTTTTCGCAAAGTTATTTAATTCACCAGAAGGGACGTTTAAACATACAGCAGCACCTTATTTACATTGAATTTCTCTTTTTGCACCCTGTAAACATCAGAAGCAATTTCTAATAAATTACAGTCCAGGGAGCAGCAAATCAACAGTATCACCTGAGTTGCTTAAACGAATTCATTACAAAACACATTGCCTTTTTCCCTGCGACTTTCTTCAGGTCGCATTTGAAAACATTATTCTTCTGAGTTTTCTTTTTGGGATACATGTGTGTAAAAATATCTTCAAGAAAGAAGAGATTGTATTTTAAACATTATTGCCCTTGACCTCACATTCCTTTGAATGTATTGTGGTCGGGCCTTTCTGGCAGCACCATGGCCAGTGGCACCTAGCAACAAACAGCCCAGCAGCAGGTAGGGGATGGCTCGATCTGAGATCACAGATTCAGCAGTGGAAGAGTTTGAAAAAGAAATCCTTAAAATTTCTATGACCTCTGGGCTTCTCTCTACCAGTAAGGATGTTCTCCATGAAGTAATAGGAAAATGTAATATTGTTTGCCAGTATAATTGGATGTGCTCCTGCGCTGTTATCAAAGCACTGCCTCTTGCTGATCATGAATAAGGCACGGGGTGAGAGTTGGTGCCGGTTGTTCGAAGGGAAAAAAATTACAGCAGCAATTTCAGACAATATGAGGTCAACTGGGACTTTTCCTTGACCTCCATTGCAGGTGCAGGGAGGGACTCTGAGGTTGGATGTCAGTCTGTCTCGTCCAAGTCTCCACTGTACTGAAAGTGGGATCAGAGGAAACCCCAATAACACAGTTACCAATGTTTGAGGTTAGCACTGATGATCCTCACAGCCCTGCTGCACTCTGCTGCTGCAGGCATCAGAAGAAACCACTGAAGAGAGGGATGAGGATTTGGGGATATTAGGAAGAGCAGCACTGAGGGCTGCTCTTGCTGTCCTGCACAGCCCCGACTGCTATTTATTACAAAACCAGGAGATGAAAGAGAAGAAAGGGGAATCTGGGGAGAAATGCTAAAGAAGCGGGTTCATCCACAGAAGCAAAGTCTTGTCCTAGCAGTTCTGAAAAGCTCCTGTAGGCCACAAATGGCCGGGTGGAGAGGTTCAAGTAGCTGCTGTCTGCCCTGCTTTCTCTTCCTTCGTTTATAGAAAGCCATGAGAAATATTTCATTTTCTTTGTTGAGACAGTTTCCTGCGCTCAGGCAGGCAGAACAAGTGCTCTCACTCCAGGACTTGCTGATGGCCCTGAGAGGCAACCGGGGACTGGGACTGGGCTTCAGAAATTCAGTGGTGAAGTGCTTTTGCATTGGGCGAGAATGAAGAGAGATCTTTAATCAAACAGCAGCGTGCTGGATGAACTCAGCTGCCCTCCAGAGCAGCCACGGCTACAGATAAAGGCTTTTTGACAAAGTAAAGTGGTCTCCCCTTACTTCCCAAGGTCAGCCATCCCTTTGGAGGCATGTAGCTGCCATTAGGCAAAGTCCAGGGAAACCTTGGGCATGCACCAACCTTAGTGGTACCCTGAGGATGCTGTGTTGACCACCTTGGTAAATCCCTTCATACAGAGGATAGGGAGCTGTTATAGAATAAAGAATCAAGCTGAGTTGCTAGAGCAACACAGGCTGATGAACCAGAAATCCATCCACAACCCGAAGTGTTGGATCACTCTGTTTTCCATCTCTCATTCACCCTAGCTGGGCCCAGAGCAGATGTGGAGGGCCTTGGTGATTAATCATGTATTTATTAATAAATAAGCCTGTTCCAGAGCCTTTTTCCTCATCCGTGAGGCCATGTCTTTGGGATGAGGTGGCTGTGACCATGGCATATGTGTGCAGTCAGGGTCTTTCTTTGATGACCCCAGAGAGCTGCCATCTTCAAAGCCCTCCTGGGGCAGATCTCAGCACTGGACAATCAGTAGCTCAAGTCTGGAGAGACAAATCCCATTCAGCTGTGAGCAGGGAGACTTGGAGACTTGGCAAGTGTTTCAGCTTTGAAGATGTGGCTCAGTTATGGCAGGACGCTCTCTCATTAAGGTCCCTCTCCTCCCTACACCTCAATTCTGTGTATACAAAACAGGGTTAGTTCTCCATCCCTTACTCAGTGTGTGAGTCTTAATTGACATTTTTGAAGAAACTCTCGGAAGACCTAGACCAGGGAACATTGCATCCTTCCAGGCATTTCCCAGAATCATAGGATTACTAAGGTTGAGAAAAACCTCTATGATCATGTAATCCAACAGACAACCCATCTCCACCATGCCCATTAAACCACATCTCCAAAACCATGTCCCAGCTTTGTTAACATGCCCATGGATAGCCCCAAGACATCAATTCCAGCTTTACCTTTTGCCTGTCATGGTAGGCAACTGTAAATGGCTTCAGACTACAGGAGGGGAGATTTAGATTGGATGTAAGGAAGAAACATTTTTTGCAGAAGGGTGATGAGGTGCTGGCACAGGTTGCCCAGAGAGGTGGTGGCGCCCCATCCCTGCAGACAGCCAAGGTCAGGCTGGATGGGCTGTGAGCACTGATGGAGCTGTGGGTGTCCCTGTTCAGTGCAGGGAGTGGGACAAGATGGCCTTTAGGAGTCCCTTCCTACTCAAACAATTCCAGGATTCCATGGTTCCAACTCCCCTGCCCTAAACGGGGACATCTTATGAACTGGACTTTTGGAGGAAAAAGCAAACTGTTTGGGAGGCTGATGTACCTAAGGGCCATGTATTTAAGGGCCAGGGAGCAAATATTACCCAATTAATAATCAATAACCGCTAGCAGAGTGAGATGATTCAGGCCAGATTGTTCCCTCATTGCTATTATTGCTATTCTGGTTTAAAACCAGCTCCCCTTTGACACTGCCACAAGTGATCTGAGGCGACGCATTTTCAATCTGGGTCGCAGGCACGCTGCAATCCATCACCTCGCCTCATGCCAACCCCAGCCAGGCATCGAAATGCTTTTGTGCTTTCGGTGACTGTACGCTAAGTCTATGTTGATTGCTCCGAGCATCATCTCGGGAAGTTAACTAGCGTTAAAGTGTTGATAATGCCCCACTTTGGCAATCATATTTGCATAGCGCACAACAGAGTTTTGCAGCAAAAATTATCTTAAGTGGTGTTTTTCATCAGCTCTGTCAGTCTCGCACTGTTTGCTCCGTCGTGGTGCGTGGGGCATTTGGTGACAAACGGCGACAACGGTTTTCCTCTCAGCATTACGTTCTCCTGTAGTCACCTCTGCCTGTAGGAAGAGGAGGGGGTGGAGTTGGAGCAGAGGAGAAGGAATTGGGATTTTATTTCTGTTTTTGGTTCTATTGTTACCCCCTCTTTGGCAAATTATCCCTAGTATTCCTAATGCTCCTTTCCCCTTCCCGTTGCTGAAGGATTCCCATGGGCACTGAGCATCCCATGCATCAATGCCCACAACGGGCGACTTCTCTTTGTCTGGGGCTGCCACCACCAAAGGCCTTCTCCTCCACATGACCTGCACAAGGTGCCCCGTACATCACCACAGCACGGCTTTTCCATTTCTTCTGAGCTCTATTTTCTTTAAAATGCAGCAATATTTTCCAAAGATCACTGAAACATTTCCTCAGCTTGGGCATAAAATCCTTCGGAGTTTAGGGATAAGAGATCTCCATAGAGATGTATTTCAGGGCTTTTTTCGGCATGTTTTTCCCCTTGGTCACTCTTCATCTCAGTGTTGTAACAGAATTTAGGGCACCAATTTTTCTCCTCACCTGCATCGCTCGGAACTTCAAGCCATCATTCTGCAGCTTCTACGGTGGCAAGTTCTCATTTCAGGCTCTGCTTCTGTCATGCAGAATAACGCACAGGGCAAGCTTTGCTCTTACACTGCTAAACACAGCGGTAATAAAGCTCAGCGTTATCACAGAGCGGGTGTTCAGCCCGCACACCCCCTCCATACATGGAGCAATTCACCCCCATTGCCATTAGGGATTCAGGCGCTGCGTTGCGGCGGGGGCAGGGAGGGATGCGTGGTGCTACGCTGCAGATTTCATGCCACGCAGGTCGCTGCTTTGCTGGCACAATCCTCCCGCAGCAAGGTCGGGAAGGGGGAATAAGTGGGGATTGCAAAATGGTTCCACTTCTACCACCCCACAGAGCAGGGCACGATCCCCTGGGCATTAATAGCAGCCCCATCATAGCAGAACGAATTCCTGCTCGCACGCATCCAGCAATGCAGCTCCTGCTCCCAGCACAGAAGCAAGGGAAGGAAAGCAGTGATTCCATCCTCGCGAAAACAAATTCTGTGACACAAATGCAAGCCGACATATGGTAAAAATTGCCTGCAGCCCTGCTGATTTACAGAGCTGCTTTCACTGGCGGAGAATTCATTAAAAATCATTTCATAATGGCTGTATATACATAAAAAATATTGACTTGTGTAAATACCAACCGGGAAGGTATTGCAGGTCTAGGTTTGGTTTTATTTTCCATTTCCTTTTCTTCGTCTATATTTTTTTTCCTTTTCGTTTTGACAGCTGAAAGGAGAAAAACCCTACAAAGCCATGGGATGGATGTAGGGGAGAGCAGAGGTATGCTTGGCACCGTTGCTGCTTCATCCGCTACCTGGGCCATCTGCTCCATGGGTCAGCGGTGTGCGGGGACAAAAGAAAATAGGGAAATGCTTCTACCCACATCAGGGCTCCCTCCTGCCCTACAGAACAATAATGGAATAACGGATACACATGGGGATGTCACTGGGAAGCAGAGGGGTTTCAAGGCCGAGAGCTGCTGTACTGAGAGCGGCTCAGAAAGAAAGAGCAAATTCCAGCAAGGCGAGGCGAGTTCTGGAGGTAATCTGCTTTGCAAATGGCCATGATGTGGATGTGGGGAAGACAGAGCACACAGCGGGCTCACAGATTCCTGCAGGTGTATCTGGGAGAGCACCAAAATCTCACAACCGTGCCAAAAATCGTATTCCCTAAAATATATGTTGTACTCAAAATGCTCAGCGGTGCTCCAAAGGATATCTGTCCTTCTCTTCCCTTCTTTTACTCCAAAATCACTTGCTTAAATACAACGCGTTACGTTAAACCCTCAGCACGGAGACCTTCGGGTGATTATTTTTCCCCCTCGAGGAGAACCCAGAAATACATCACTGAGTACAAGAGATGTGGGGTGGGAGGGCTTTGATGGCTTTTTGGTTTGGGGGTTTTTGGGTTTGGCGTTGCTTTTTTATTTGCCTCTCAGCCTCTATCCAGCAGATGAAATATTACTCATAGCGTGGAAGTGGTCTACGGTCCGCCAGCTCCCATCCACAACGACACAAAGCAGTGATGGCTGCGGGCTTGCAGAGGGATGCTCTGGGGGGGTTCATTAAGATGGAGAGGGCCACAAGCAGGTTTACATCCGATGGCTCCAAGGGGACAAAGTTTGGGCCCATTTCCTACATCAATCCCCATGAACGCTGCCCAAACTGCCCCACGGAGGGAGAATTTCCACATTAAGCTGAACCAGGAAAGGGGGAAAAGCTGCTTCTGCGCAAGACAAGATCTATTTATATGCTGCAGAAATCGACCTCCAGCCTGTTACCATAGATAACAGCATTATTTCTCTGCTGTTATCCCCAGCAGCTTCTTTTCCCCCCATCATTTTGCCCTGTTCCTGCCTATGGCCTCAGGAGCTACACTCTGGCTTTAGAGCAAATTACACTGGGCAAAGTGGGACAAGGGAGCTGCTCCCCACAAATGGAGTTTGGGTTCCCCACAAGCAGTCCTGCAGGCAGACAGCCGTAGGTGGCTGCGGCAACGGCGAGATGAATTTGACCTTCTGCAACCCCCAGCAGTTAAGCCAATATTTCCCATGGAAATTATCAAGATGTTCTTCCAGTGAGGTGCTGAGATTTTTGTTTGGAATCTGTCCCTAAATGTACCCAGTCCTTATTTTGGGGAGCTGTAAATGGAGGGTTTCCCCTCCTCGGGATGGGGAGGTAATGGGATTTGGTGCTCTTGGATGGGAACGAAGGGGGTTAATCCTTTCCTTTGTGGTACGTCCCAGATAAGCAAGTTAAAGCTGAAGTTTTTGGGGTGGGTTCTCTCCATTTATACTGCAGTGCTGCGTACAGGGATGGACACAACACCCCAAAAAGGAGCATCCTCCTTCCCCAAAGCTTTGGGAACCGTGTGGTCATTGCATGGAGAGCTCCCATAGCATGGAGAACCTGGGGCAGGAAAGAGATATCTGCGCCATCCGTTGCAACAGGGATTCTAGTGATGGGGCTTTGGGTTCCTCCCACCATGGAGGTGGAGCAGAGGAGGGAGAAAATGGGGAAGAAGAAAAGGCATCTCCAAGCTGAGCCGAATTCTCCTCGCATCCCTTCCCCATCCCAGGCTGCCGAGCGGGGCCGCACACATATGCCATGCCATATGGAGCTCCGTGCTCCTGGTCAATCGGATCTTTAGGAGTTTTATCGTTTAATTTCTTAATGTGCTAATAGCGCAAAGGGAGGGGATGGATGGCTGGGTAAGCCTGAGGATTTGTGTTTTTTAAGAGAGCGTAATGGATTTTCAAGCAGGTCGGGGTGGGCTCATAACCATGTCGGCAAACTTGATGGGGAGAATGCAAGAGAGTGAGACAGATAAGACCCAGAAAGAGCCTTGGGGACATTCATGCACTCCCCATGGCTGAAATGCCAGCTGAAAATTCTCAAACCCAAATACATGGGTTTTCACCCCACTGGCTGGGGGGAAAAACACCCTGAGGTGTTCAGAAGAGGCTCTGTCTCCACAGTTTGGCTCCACATACAAAAGGTCCCTGAACCCCTGATCCTCAGTTTCCCCATTGGTGGAAAGGAGGGATTGAATTTACCTCCCTCAGAGTCTGCGCTCCTGCAGAGTCCTGAAATGGGATCATGGCAGGGAAGATGTTAAGGAAGGATACTTAAAATAAAAAAAAAAAAAGCAGAAAACGATTTCAGGAGGCAACAACATCACAACTTTTTCCCTCCAAGTGCTACACAAATTTATTTGCTTTCCTTAAACCTCTAAGACAGCAGAAAACCAAAGAGATCCATCAGGCAGAGCACAGCCCCGGCCCAGCGCAGCCTCGGCCCCACAGCTCCGAAGAGATGCTCTGCTGCTGGCTGCTGTCAGCCAGACCTTGAGCATCCCTGTTCCTATTTGAATCACAGAGGGCTTGAAGCAGGTATATGGAAAATACGGGTAAATATGGATTATGTTGGTGGGGTTGTTTTTTTTTTTTTTTTTAAGCCTTGAGTAATATTGTGTCACATTTCTCATTGCAAAGGGCAGGCTGATGGGCTTGAGGGCTGCTAACGCTCCCCTGCGATTTTCATAGAATCTTAGAATCATAGAATGGCCTGGGTTGGAAGGGATCTCAGCATCAGATTTTGAGTATTTCCTTGAAAACTCCTGCAGTTCTGTGCGCTGGGATGAAATGCCATTAACGTAATGGACACAGAGCGATGCGGCGCAAAGGAGAAAGGGCCGCGGCTCGCGGCACCGACATTCCCAGCACATCACGGGGAGGGGGAGGAGAAAGGGGGGATGCTGCCATGCGGATTTTTCCCAGCAGCTCCTAGGCCTTAGGGATAAAAAAAAAAAATAGAAAGAAAATCAGCAAAGCGTTTCTCTTGATGCAGTCGGGAGGAATATGCGTGCAGCGCAGCGCTGTGCGTCGCCCAAATGATCTCAGTCTGCGCTGCTATCCCACAGAGGGCACATGCCCTTGGTAGGAAAGCACCCGGCAGGGAGAAAGGATTTCCTGTCTCTGCCTCAGGGGCTGAGCCTGGGTTATGCTTTGAGGTGCCCTGAGATGGGGATGGGGTGTGATGGGTGAGAGTGGTGATGCTGGGGGGGCACTGAGTGCATAGAACAGGTGGATGCACGCTTCATCCTTCTGTATATGAGTGCAGAGATACCCACATGGTGCATTTCATCCCTCTGTATAAACACAGAGAACCAACCCATGAGTTTCGTCCCTCTATATAAATATATGGATGCACAAAGCATGCGTTGCATCTCTATATAAATGCATAAATACCCAATCCATGTGCTTTGTCCCTTTCTATAAATGTAGAGATGCCCATTTCACGTGTTTCATTCCTCTGTATCAATATATAGACCCAAACCATGTGTTCCATCCCTCTATACAAATGTATAGATACCCAATCTGCCTTCCATCCCTCTATATCAATGCACAGATACACAAACCATATGTTCCATCCCTCCATAGAAGTACATAGATGCCCAAACCACGCATTTCACCCCTCTCTATGAATGGATAGATACCCATTCCCTCTCTATAGGGCTATGGACACCCACACCACGCACTTCTAACCACTGGACCTCCCCATAAACAAAACCCACGCATTCTTCTCCTTGAAATTCACCTTGAACACAGGGAGACGGGATGGGCTTCATCATCATCATCATCATCATCATCATTATTATTATTATTATAATTATTAATTTCCCCAACCGCCATCAGCAAAGAGGCTGAAAAAAGAAAAAAAAAACAAAAAAAAAAAAACAGGAATAATAATTAAAAAAAAAAAAAAAAGCCAAAATAAGAAAGAAATAACAAGGAGGCAGCAGCTGGGGAGGCACTGCAGCCCGCTGCAGCCCTGGGAGCTCAGCCCCACGCCACTGCAGTGATGTCAGCCGCACAACACAGCCGCTTCCACCCCCAGCCCCTCGCACACGCACGAGTCGCAAGAAGAAGAATTCATAATTACAGTAGCGTAGCCATGAAACCATCGGGGGGGGGGGGAGGAGGTGTTGAGGGGAGCGGGGGGTGGAAGGTAGAGGGGGAGTCTTTTTTTTAAAAAAAAAAAGACCTATTTTCCTATTATTATTATTTTATTTTTTTTAGGGCTGCACCCAGCTCTGCAGCAGCATCCTCTCTCCGCAGCGGGGCCGGGTGGAGGCCAAGGGGGGGCACAGCGAGCAGGGGGCTTCCCCACATCCACCCCCTCCCCATCCATCCATCCATCCATCCATCCATCCATCCATCCATCCATCCCCGGGCAGAGGGCGCAGGGCAGTGGGGGGATGGGGGGTGGGGGGGGGTTGGGAGGAGGTGTGGGGGATGCTGGGCAGGGCTGCGGGCTCTCTCCCGGCGGGGTCGCTCCTTGTTTTAAAAGGCGGCATTGCTGCGGACAACACCCGGAGCATCTCAGCGGGAGCGGGGCCGGGGGGTGCAGCCGCCCCTTGTTTTCGGCGCACGGAGTCAGCAGCTGGGATTTTTTTTTTTTTTTTTTTGGCTGAATAATCCTTTCGGGGAGGGGGTGCGCGGGGAGTGGGGGGGGGGGGGGGGGAGAAAAGGGGGGGGCTTGGGGGAGGAGGGAGGGAAAGTGGATCAACATCACCGAAGGAGGACAGCGAGCAAGATTAGGGCTGGCTAATGATAAATGAGAAGGCGCCGCTGACAGCTCCTCTCTCCGCGGCTCCCGCCCGGCAGCTCCGCGCTGCGCGCTCCGTGCGCACCTCCGCCCGCACCCGCGGCCGCCGCTTCGCTCCCCTCCGCCCATCTCTTCTCAGTTTTAATCTCTTTTTATTATTATTATTATCATATATATATATATATATATATATATATTTTTTTTTTTTTTTGTAATTTTCACCTCCGCGTAGCGCGCAGAGCGCAGTGGGGGGGGCTCCATTTTAACCCTCCCCCCCCACACACCTTCGCCCCAAAACCGCTTTCCTCGGGATTACGCCGCATCGAGGGACCGGAGCAGGGGGTATTTTCCTTCTTTTTATCGGGATTTGGGGTGGGAAGGGTTGGGGGGCTCAATGCGGGGGTCGGGATGCTCTGCGGGCACAGCCTCCCTTCACCCCCCCGGAGGGATGGCGATGGGGATGGAGGGGATGCGGGGCTGTTTGCCGCCCCCCCGCCCCCCACGCGGGTGACCTTTCCCATCAAAGCCCGCTCGTCCCCAGCAAGGTGCATTGGGGCAGCGGGCGGTGCGGGGGGGGGGGGTGGAGGGGAGAGGGCGCCGCAGCCGGGCTCTCCCCCTCCCTCTGCTTTCCCCCTCCCTCCTCCCCTCCCTCGCTGCTCCCTCCTCTCTCTGCTGCATTTTGCATGAGCTATCTAGGTCATTAGCATTTTAGCGTATGCAAGACTTGACAAAGCTGATGAGAAGCCAGATGGGCCCCTCTCCTCTCTTTTTTTTTTTTTTTTCCCTGCCTTTTTTTTTTTCTTTTTCCTCTCCTTTTTTTTTTTTTTTCCTTTTTTTTTTTCCTTTTTTTTTTCCCCTTTTTTTTTTTTTTTTGCACCACTTGGGATCCGAGCGAAAAGGATTTGACTGCAGCAGCAGCAGCACAGCAGCACAGGCGGACGGGGGAAGGCTCCTCGCGCTCCTCCAGACCCCTTTTTAGAGCAGCAGCAGCAGCAGCAGCGCAGCGCAGCGGGGCTCGGGCTGCAGGTAACGCACAGCCCCCCCCCAACCCCCCCCACCCGCTGCCTCCGTGCGGCTCCGTACCCGGGATGCGGCGGTGGGGAGGGCAGGATGAGAAGGCGGAGGGGGGGGGGGGAAATAGAGGGGGGGGCCGGGGGTTTATTTGGATTTCCCCCTCCCTGCCCATGGGCAGAACAAAGGCTGTGCTGCGCGGGGGCGGCGGGCAGCGCGGCCCCTCTCTCTCCTTTTTTTTTCCATCCCTCCCCCGTTTTGTTTTTTGGGCTTTTTTTTTTTTTTAATTATTATTCTTATTTTTCTTTTCTGCTTTGATTTTTTTTTTTTTTCCCTCCACCGCTTTCCCCCCCCCCTCTCTCTAAAAGACACATTTGGTTTTCTTCTTATTATTATTTTCCTTTTCGTTTTCATTTCATCTTTTCCTTGAGGAAAGGCCCCTCTCTCCGTGTTCACAGCGGACCTTGATTTAAATGTCCATACAATTAAGGCACGCGGTGAATGCCAAGAACGAGGCTGACCAGCATCGAGCCGAGGCCCGGAGGCCGTTCCGCGGCTTTTCCGCACCCCCCCTGCGCGGCCCCGAACCCCGGCGGCGGGGCGCGCAACTTTGCGCTGCGCATCCGCGCAGGTGGCACCCGCAGCGCTGCGGGGAGGGGGATGAGGGCGGTTTGGGTGAATGTGGGGGGTGGGAGAGCTTTGGGATAGCGAAGAGAGGATCGGGAGGGGGGGGGGGGGTGAAGGGGGTCCCCGGGGGGGCCCTTCCAGCGGAGCTGTCACTCGGGGTGACCCACGGGAGAGCCCCGGGGCTGGGCTGGAGCCGCCGCTTTGTGCTTTGCGCTTTTATTTTATTACTGGTTTGCCTTTTTCTCCCTTTTTTTTTTTTTTTCTTTTGCCCTTTTCTCTTTTTTCTTTTTTTCCCCTTTCCTCTTTTTTTTTCTTTTTTATTTCTTTGCCTTTTTTTCTCCTTTCCCCCCCACCCTTTTCTCCCCTTTTTTTCTGACTATTCATCCCTTTTCTTCTACCCGTTTCTCCTTTTTTTTTTTTCCTTTTCTCCTTTCATCCCCATTTCCCCCATTTTTCATACATTTTTCCCCCCTTCTTTTAATAATGCCTCGTTATTCCCCCTCCCACCCCCCTCCTAAAACCAAGGGGTCAGCGCTCTCCCTCCAGATGGGAAGAGGTTGGGGCAAAGCCACTTTTTTATTACCATTTCCCCATTTTAACCCTTCCTTCTGATTACCGCTATTTTTCCGGTGGCTGTTTATGCGCCTCTCCCCCCTCTTCTCCTCCCCCCCCCCCCCATGCCCCCTCCCCTTCCTTTAATCCTTATAATTTAAATCAAAAGTGTCGGGGATGCAGATGGGGGGAGCGCTGTGTCTGCAGGGCGAGGCCGGGCGTAAATCTCTCGGAGGGATAAACATGTCATTTGTTCCCTTTGTATGGTAATGCGTCCCCCCCACTCCCGCAGATGCCCCCCCCCCCCCCCCTCTCTTCACCCCCCAGCAGCTGCCCCGGCCATACATCCTCCCTACAAAAGATCCCAATTACCCATCGGCTGCCTCATTATACCCCTAACACAGAGGCGTGTGCGAGCTGTGGAGGGGAGGGCTGGGGGAGAGGAGGGGGTGGCAGCACCTGAATTATTCAGCAAATGCAAAATAAAATGAAATAAAACGAAATTCAAGAAACTGCAGAGAGGAGGGAGGTGGAGGGGACCGCGACCCCGCGGCCTAACGCTGAGCAATGCCCCTCAGAGCCCTGCAGCCCCGCGCTGCTCCGCCACCACCCCACCTTCTTATATTCTTCCTCCTTTTATATCCCTTTTTTTTTTTTTCCCCTCCACCTTTTTTTTTTTTCCCTCCTCTTGTAGGCAGAGGTGCCTGACAGCCCATCGCCTACCCTGCGTCCCACTGGGGCCCTTCTCCCATCACTTCTCCTATCCTCTTTCCCATCCTTTTCTCCCAAGCTCTTTCTCCTACCCAATTTCCCATCTCCTTTTCCATCCCTTCTCCATTCTCTTTTCCCATCCCTTCTCCTGAACATTTCTCCCATCTCTTTCTCCTATCCTTTTTTCCATCCTCTTTTCCCATCCTTTTCCCCATCCCTTTTCTCATCGTTCTCCCATTCCTTCTCCCATCCCTTCTCCTCATCTCTTTCCCCCATTCCTTTAACCCATTCCTTTTCCCATCCCTTTCCCATCCCCTGTCCAATTCCTTTTCCCATCTCTTTTCCCCATTCCTTTTTCCCATCCCTTTTCCGTTCCCCTTCCATTCTCTTCTTCCATTTCCTCTCCCATCCTTCTTCTTCCCATCCTCTCTCCCACCCCCTCTCTCTGCAGCTGGAGCCCACCCACTGCCCTCACCCCTCCATCCCACAGCTGACCCAGTGTTCCCAGCACTGGCCAAAGCCAACCCTTACTGGAGGTTCCTCATGGCCTGGGGCCCCCAAATCTCTTTGCAGCTCCGTGAGCAGACTTTCACCTCCACGATGGGAGCGGAGATGATGGCTCGGGGTCCGTGGGACAGCTCCTTGCACCCCCCTCCAGGGATGCTGCAGGTATTTGGGGACAGCCCTATGGGGCGCGCTGCGGATGCCGCAAGGATCCCGTCGGGTTGCGCCGTGCCAATAAAGCTCTTTTCGCTGCGGGTTCCCGCATCCTCTCCTTTGTTCACAGAGATTTCTCGCTCTTCTCTTTCCAGCCTTGGTTTCCCCACCAAGGTCCAGATGGGGGGCAAATAAATACCAAAAGCCTCCCCAAAATAAAAACCCGAACAAGAATTGGGCAACCCACAGTCGCCCTGCTCAACCCTACAAGAGCTCATCCTCGCCCTCGACCTCCAAGAGAACCCAAGGTCCTGTTTAAGGAATAACAGGGAGAATAGAAGAGATTTGGGGTCTCTTCCATTTGGGGTCCCTTCCACATGGAACCTCTTCTATTTGGAGGCCCTCCCATTTGGGGTCCCTTCTATTTGGGATCCCTCCCATTTGGGGTTCTTTCTATTTGGACTCTCTTCTATCTGGAGACCTTTCCATTTGGGGTCCCTTCATTTGGGATCTCTTCTATGTGGAATCCCTTCCATTTGGAATCCTTTCTCTTCGTTCTCTGCACACTGAGCATCAACGTCACCCTTTGGTGAGCCTGCTGAGCTGCTTTTCTATTACTGAGTACAGGAAATGCTATCAAAATGACCTCCCCTCCCTGCAAAAAATAACCCATTAATCCCTTGTAAAAGGGCTGGGATGAAGAGACACCATGAGCTCCAACCCAAACGCTTGGTACCACGCCGGGGTCCCACCAGGAGCTGCCAAGGAAGGGAAGCTCTTATTAATGTTAATCCCCATAATTATTATGGTGCCCAGAATAAATCAGGCCTGGGGTTTCTCCAAGGCCTTTGCTCCTGGGATGAGCTGCGAGGTGGCCCCTCCTCTCCGGGGTGGACACTTTGGGTATGGGAATGGCATGGGGTGGGGGAGGCAGATGCGTTCAGGTGTTTTTTTTTTTGCTGCGAGGCGGAGGAGGAGGTGGCATGGGTTTATTCTGAGCACATCAGCTCTCCATGTCCCCTCCTCCCTCCCTCTGCCCGCAGTCCGATGTAAACACAGCAACTCAAACCTGCAGCCCCAAACCCTCCTTGGAATACAGGGGGGGGGAAGCAGCACCATCACTGCAGCGATGCCCCCGGATAACCCACGGACATCCATCCCCAAGGTCGGGCACCAGAAGGGGACAGGGATGGGGGATAGTGGTGGAACAGGGATCCAAGGTGCGCAGCCGCATCCACCTGCAGTGCTGTGCCATTTTTAGCCCCCCCTACCCATGGCCAACCCCTTCGCCATCTGCTTGCGTTGGTTTGACATGATGTTGGAAATTCCTCACTTTCCTTCGTTTCCCTGGTCTCCATCGAGTCTCAGTGTGGCCCCAGGCAGCACATCCATCCACCCATGGATGATGGTACCCATGCAAGACGATGGGTTTCACACAGCAAAGTCTTCTCCTCCACGTCCCTGTAGCATTCAGCTTCTTTCCTGGGTTTATTTTTATGCCGGATGCCTCCTTGAGCAGCGACCCAACGCATCTCCTAGCAGCAGCAGACCAAGTGGGCGTTTCATTGGGAAAATCTAATCAGGATTCGAGGGGAAAATCCTTTCTAAATGTCTCGGCTAAGCAGTGAGCTCGATTCAATTGCCTTGGCTATAAAAAGGACCAACAGTCCCCTATTTTTTCCAGGACCGTTTTTCTGAGATCTGCAGCTCATTCCCAGCCACACACCTCCCAGGATCAGGGCCACAAATCACCTCCATCGCCCTAAATTTAGCCTGATGATGAGCTCATAAGCATTGATCTTTGGCATTGTCACATTACGGGGTCGGGCCGTGAAGCTGCATGCAATGCCCCAAGGAGAAGGGACAGCCAAGTCTGGCACAGTGGTGATGCTTCCACATAGCACCCCATCCCTGATATTAAAACATCTCCAAACAAAGCATCCCCTAAAAATATATGTTTCCCTACATCCAAAATGCCCAGAATCAGGCCAGTAATTAGACTAATCCCAACCAGAACCGTTGAGACCCAAGAGACTGGGTTTGCTCCAAGCTCACATGGGTGATGAGTGACCAAAGGAAGAAAACCTACAGCCTTTGCGCATTGTGGGTCTGGAGGGAGAGGAACTGGAAGGCAGTCCTCTGCTGAGGATGCAGGATGCTCTGTTTCCATGGCACTTGCAGAGTTGTGCATGCATGTGCACAGTCCCAAGCCGTGCAGCAATGAAGGAGTGGTGATGCTGCTACGGCATCCCAGTGTCTATAGGGCTTTTCACATCCTTTGCTCCACCGCCAGGGGACAGGGCTGAAAATCAATGCTCAGAGGGGAAAGGGAACCAGGAGTCAGCACTGCTGCGGTCCCGGGCTGGGAATGAGGCTGCTCTGCAAGAAGGGATGAGTCTGCTGGGAGATGAGTAAGGAAGAGAGATCCCCATGGCTCCCTGTTACAGTCCCACACACATCCTGACCTCTTCAATGGGATCAGGTTAGAGTTGTGTAAGAAGAGTTCAAGAGATTTTTGCCCTCATCCAGAGTTTTAATGGGGACACGATGCGAGATGTACAAATCTTTAATTGCTGTCAGTACTTGGAAGGGTATGACTGGAATCAGCACTCCTCATGTGAATCTGTACATCGTGGCACATAAATACATTTATACCTGTCCCAGAAACCCCGATCCCTAAAATATCCATCTTCTCATTCCATGTAAGCTTCATGATTTTAGGGCACGACACCATCCCAGCCCTAAAGGTCATATTAGGAGGATCCTGAGCCCTTCTCAACCCACAGCAAGAAAGCAGCATTTCCAAGTCAGTCTGGCTCACTCTCATGGTCTTTTGGGATCATTTCATCCACAGTGTGGGTTTTAGGTTAGACATTAGGAAGAAGTGCTTCACAGTGAAAGTGGTGAAGAGGTGGCACTGCTGCCTGGAGAGCTGAGGGTGCCCTGTTCCTGGCAGTGCCCAAGGCTGTGGATGGGGCTGGGGAGAGCTTGGGCTGTGGGAGATGCCCCTGCCCATGGCACGGATTGTAGTGAGGGGTGAACTGAGTGGCCAGCAGGGACAGGGAGGTGATTGTCCCCCTCTACTCTGTTCTTGTGAGCCCTAATCTGCAGTACTGTGTCCAGGTCTGGAGCCCCCAGTACAAGAAAAACAGAGATGTTGGAGAGGATCCAGAGGAGAGCCACGAAGATGATCAGGGGACTGGAGCACCTCGCCTACAAAGAGAGGCTGAGGGAGTTGGGCTTGTTCAGCCTGGAGAAAAGAAGGCTGCGGGGTGACCTCATTGCAGCCTTTCAGTACCTAAAGGGAGCCTGCAAACTGGAGGGGAATCAACTCTTTGAAAGGGTAGATAACTGCAGGACAAGGGGAAACAGGTTCAAGTTAAAGGAGGGAAGATTTAGGATGGATGTCAGGGGAAGTTCTTTCCTACGAGAGTGGTGAGGTGCTGGAACAGCTGCCCAGAGAGGCTGTGGATGCCCCGTCCATCCCTGGAGGTGTTCAAGGCCGGGTTGGATGGGGCCCTGGGCAGCCTGGTCTAGCATTAAATGAGGAGGTTGGTGGCCCTGCATGTGGTTGGAGCTTCATGATCCTTGAGGTCCCTTCCAACCCTGGCCATTCTGTGATTCTGTCTTTATGGACCCTTCCAACCCAACCTATATTGATGCACCCACATCTCTTGATGACCCTTTTCTGCCTTCCCAAATGTGTTAAGGATTTCAGCAGCACACAGAGGCTGGAAAATACCGCTTTTGCCCTGCCAGTGCTTCATGCTTGCTTTGTCCCACTAATGACAAATCAAAAATAAACCAAGAGCCCATCTTCCCTTCAGCATCCCCTCCTCCCCCAGGCACAAAGCACAGCACAAAGCATATCCAGATGGGGAAAGGCAAATGGCTGTGGAGGGAGGAGGAGGCTGGGGATGGAGAGACAGCAGCCATCAGTGCACAAACCTGATACAAATCCCTTGGCCACAGTGACATATGAGGATTTTCTCCTTTTCTTTTTTTTTTTTAATTCCTTTTTATGAACATTTGCTTATTTGTATGGAGATGATTTTATTTTAAACCAAGATGTGCTGAAGTGTTTCCATGTGGCAACAGCTGTAGAGATGAGCTAATACAAAGCTCAGCAATTTCCCCGTGAACACGGGTCTTCCTCTGCAGTCATCAAACTGATAATATCTTATACAGAGAAGACAAAAGTAATGCGTACGCGTGTGTAATTTTCAATGTCAATGTGTTCAACTGTGTGTTGGAATCATAAAAGTTATTTCATTTATTACAATCGTGCATAAAGCTTCTTAGAGCTGCAGACTTGGAAGAGGCAATTATGCCCATAGGTTAATAACATACAGCCATTTGACTGACAACTGGAATTAGATTTAAACACGGCAGAGTGGTATACTAAAGGCACTTTATTAAAACAGTGGCTGGGGATTTGTTCAAAATACCAGTCTCATACCTTTCCTGATAAGCTACTTATAAGCAGCACTATATCGTGGCCTGTTATATTGCATTTATTCTCCTTTCCCCTTCTACTTTGGGTTGTGCCTTATAGCGAGGGATTTGGCTGGTCGGGTTTTGCTGGAGAGAAGGCAACCTCTCCAGTCAATAAATTCAGCTGATGTTGTGTTTTTCTTATCCTGTTATCAGGAAAGTTTGCTTCATGAGTTAGTGCAGCACGGGGATGCATTGCCTGCAGCAGTGTTGGGATCTCTGCTCATGGAGGGTTTTATACCAGCTTAGGAAGACTGGAGGGCAAATTTCATCCTGGCTTGGGACAAGGGTTAGATCCACTATTTCCCAACATTCTTTGGAAAAAAGTAAAAACATTATGTGGTTTTAGAGATCATCAAAGTTTAGGGGTCATCAACATTTCTAGGGCTGGACCAAGTAGCATCTAAAGGTCCCACTCCAACCTGCATTATTCCACAAGTCTATCTAAAGTGGAAACTAGCATTAAAAACCCAAAGACTTTTTGCTCAATTGCCAAAAGACAAGACCCACTACATCTGAAATGCCCATAAAATTAACTCCTAATTCCCCTCTCTTGTCTCCTTGCCTTGTGTGCACGGGGTTGTAGACATCCACCTATCAAGAGTTGGCTTGTAACACAGCTCAGATCAGGAGTTGGGTCAAGGGTTAGAAAACACTGGTCTGAATGCACTGGAAGTGATTCATAGAATCATAGGATGGCCTGGGTTGAAAAGGACCACAGTGATCATCTAGTTTCAATCCTCCTGCTATGTTCAGGGTCACCAACCAGTAGACCAGGCTGCCCAGAGCCACATCCAACCTGGCCTTGATTCAAGGGTTTCTATTTAAAATTACAAAAAAAGGAAACATCCAGAGAGGAAGGGGCGACATGTTTCCCATGTCTGAAGCACTGATCATGTTTTGAATGCATTGAAGTCAGTCAGTGCAAGTAGAGTTCTAAGCTGGTTGTCAGTACTGCGAGGTAAAGGGGAGATCACTCATGTACATCACAAAAAAAACTTCATGCCCATCAGAGTGTATCTCCAGACTCCCATTCTTCTAGAACAAAACATAATGGTGTAAAACTGAAATTTAATCAGTAAGATTTTATTTGTATGAAGAAAGGGGAAGCTGAACGAGAGCTGCTATGGCTGAGCAGATGTGTCCCTTCTGTGAGCAATAGGTTCTCCACCAACTCCAGCCCCACATGTTGGTCCTACTGACATCTGCCACCAATCTGGAGACCAGACTGCTGATTTAAAGCACTTACAACCTTACAATTAAATGAAAATTATGAACCCCCAAGAACATCCTCCCTAGCCTGACCTGGTAGGGGTCAACCAGCCCACAGCAGGGGTTGGAACTGGACGGGCTTTAAGGTCCTTTCCAATCCAAATCATTCTGTGATTCTATGATTCATTCCCTATAAAAAAAATCACCCCCGTGCTTCCCATGCACTGAACTCACAGCTCAGAGCCTTGTGATGCCCAGCAGTGGTCCCAGTGCTGCCACTTGTCCCTCAGGCTCCCCATGGTCTGGCAGTGCCTGTGGTGAGGGTGGCCCTGCCCCCCCACACCCCCAGCCTTGTCAGCAGCTCTCTCCGTTGGATCTACAGTCCTGACAACAGCTTGGAAGGACAAAGTGCCAAGGGATGAATTCACCAAGGGATGAATTAAGCAGTGGCACACAAAGCTGCGTGGTGGTCACCAATTTGAGCCTCTCTTTGTCAAAACATCCATGAGAAAGCAAACTTCTTCTTCTGTAAGCTCTGAAAGATTTATAGTTTTTGAGTCACTCCTCACCCCTATCACTGATAAAACTCCTCTTGGCACGACTTCAGCTCTGGATCAGCCTTGAAGGCTCGGCAGAGATCTCTGTGATCTAAAGCCCTTGGCCCTAACCCAGTCTGCATTCAGCAATGGATCTGGATGTCTCAGGGCCAGGGGAAAGGATGTACGTGTAAAAGCCATGGGCTGGAACATGGAGGGCAACGTGGCTGAGCCAAAGTCTGCCCTCACATCTCAGTCCTAAGAAGACATGGAACAGCTTGGGGTATGGATGGCTTGTCGCACTTTCAAAGAGATGCCAACTCATGTTTTTATGCAACTCATTTAACATAGGTATAAATCCATGTAGGAATACATATGCATTACATATATGTCATTTTTTCTTAAATCCTCAGATCTTGTAGGCAACTGGTTTTCTCAAAACCTCAATTTTCCAGAGGTTCCAGGGATGAGCTGGGTTTACTATAGCCTCTTAAAAAAAAAAAAAAAAATAGGCAAATTTGGAGCACATTAGAAAGAGCACTAAAAATATGATTGAGAATTTCGAGGCAATTTTGGGAGATGGGGACTTCTGGCTGTGATTTCTGGTTGTTTGGGATTGGAGATAATGGAGCTGGGAGCAGAGGGCAGCATGTTTTCATTTCAGGATCAATACCAGGGTGGAGCAAATGGTGTATTTATCTGCAATCAGATGCAATGCTTTAAAGGTCTAATTGTGCCCTGCTTTAGTCTAATGCAGCTCTGTGGTACCACAGGTGCGTGCCAAGGAATCCAAAACAAGCTTGATTTCTAGCCTTCCCCTTGGTTTTGTCTTGCACTGCCTCCATCCTGTCTCACCCCACTGTGCATGGCTTGTTGGTGAGGTTATCACAAGGATGCCCAAAACTGCCCTCTGTCTCTCAATGCCTTCAAGATTCCATAAAGCACTAGTACTACCTTGGAGGAGTTTCTGCTAGGAAATTAGACCTCTGAATTGATCTTATCTGGGACAAAACCTCAAGGATGTACCTGGAGGACACCACAGGGAGCTGAGATTCCTGGGAGACCCAGCCCAGCACCAAGGACATGAAATCACCGTTGTCATTTGTGATGAACACCAGAGAGGGGAGCATACAGGAAACAGCAATTAAATCATTAAACCTTGGGCAGCTTCCCAGTGACCAACAGTCCTTATCTGTATCAATATCTCACACGACATGAAAGCAGCTATTCTCTACCCATTAAATGCCCCCTTTGACCTTCCATAGGGACAACAGGACAGAGATTTACACCAGATGCACCAAAATAGCATCTTCTCCTCCCAGCGTGGAGCAGCACATCTAGGAGGGGCTTTGGCTCCATTTTTGTGGCATTTCCCATTCCTATCTTGCCAATGCCACGTGGCACCAGTGGTCTCAGTGGTGGGGGAATGTGAAGAAAGGCAGTGGGTTGGCTCCAAGAGCACAATGGGCTGTTATTAATACATGTAAGCGTTAGGATAGAGCTTTTTTTGATTTAATTTGAACTTTTTATATTTGTGGTTTGTATCATGCCCAAAATACTATGAGCCTGGGTTCACCCCAGCTTGCAGCAGATATTGTAGCACCTGTTGTAATTACATATAATAATGTAGTACACACAAGGGCGCATCAGCAGAGTCAGAGAGGAATTGTGGCTCCCACCTCTCCATTACCCTCTGCACTAGGCAGGGACCATAGTGTTCTCCTGCAGTCTCAATGGAGATGTCTCTGCAGTGATAGGGTGCATAACGTCAAAGCCCCAGCTCTGGGATCCCAGGGATGATCTCTGCTTCTTTCCTTTCCTTAAGTTTCCATCCACCACCACAGCAGGGAAGGGCTGGAAGATGCAATAAATGCATCCACAAACAAGCAATAGAAGGGAAATCAAAGGAAACTCCTTTTCATATGGAAAAGTCCCCATACAGGGAAAGGGACAGCATGGCAATGGGATGGTTCCCAATAGACAATTGGGATGCAGAGGCCCCAGTAGAAGGGGAAAGCATTTAATAACCTTACCCTGACACATTGGTTCATCGCTTGCTAGTACAGATATAGCTTTAGGGGAACATTCCCAGCACATGGGGCTTCATCCTACCTGCTTGGTGCAAGGCACCAGCCATGCATAACTCCAGCTCATTTTGAACAGAATTGTTTCCTCAATGCTAAAGAGATAAATCTCTGGTAAGAAACAGCAGGGAGGTAATTTTTTTAAGAATGGATGTGTTCCCTGCAGCAAGAGACACGAGCACAGCTTTGTGCTGGTGCCCGAGAATCAGCCATAACTGGAAACCCTCTGGTTTGTTTTAATAGTCAAGCTGAGCAAAATGTAAAATAACTCGATTACTGCTGAAGAAATGTGGTCAGTAGTTACAAACAGTTGTTCTTTAATTATCCAGGGGGAATGCTCCTTGGGCTAAAATTGGAACAGGACTCATCCAAGGCAGATCCGAGATCATGCAAGACAAGTAGGACAAAAGTTTTCAGCACTCAGAAATTATTCTTGGCACTTACCAGCATGGCCACATGTTCTGCTTGTCGGGAGAGTGGTGATGTGGCTGGAAACCAAGACTGATTGCTCCATTCAATCTGGAGGGGTTTTGTGAAAGCGATCGACAGAAGGTTTAGTGGTGTTCACATTGAAATTGTAGGGTTTTGGATGCTGGGACTGCTTTGAGAGGTCTGAATGCACAACCTGCAGGGATGAGTGATCCAACACTGCCAGCTCCATCTGGGCTCCAGCACAACCAGATATTCTGTCTGGTTGAACCCAAGGCGGAGGTGCTGGCTTGCACCCCTGCATCAGCCCCATCCTCCCAACATCTCCCAGTTGGCCAGAAAACAGACCAGTACACCGCCTTGTTCAAGCCTACAACGCACGTAGAGTTACGTTTGCTGAGCTGCATGCTGATGGAGAAGAGGTGGATGTGCCAGTGGGGATCCTACACAACAGCAGCATTCCTCCCTTCCCAAAAGCCATGGAGTTGTGCTGCAATTTCTCCCGCAGTGAGGAGTGATGCTGCAGTGTGAGCGTGCCTGCAGGATGATGAAACACAGAGGAGCTGTAATGAGATTAAAACTAAAGCCAGCTTTCACCCTGGCATGCCTGCTCTGGATGAACCCAAAATGTTAGCAGTACAAAGCCCGTGAGCAGATGCGTGGTGCATCTCTAAAATAGGGAGCCTGGTGCATCTCTCCACATCCACATGCATACATCCACATACATATCTGAGCTCTGCCAGCTAAGGAGGACAAATCCCACATTGTAAACATCCCATCTAAATGAATAAACACCAGGAGCTGCATTGTGGGCATAAGGCAAATAGAAAGTATGCTATGGGTCCAACACCCTGTCTTGTAGGAAGCATGGATTCTTAGCAAATGATCTGATTTCGGCACCGCTTCCCAGAGACCAGCTGAAATTTGCAGCTCATATCTCAGCATCTCAGGACAGCAGCCACTAGAGGGAGGTCTCAGCACTGCACAGGCACACTGTCCAGCATTGGGACCGGGGAAATCCCTGCAGTTTTTGGGAAGGAGCAACCCAAAACCTGCATGAAGGAGGCTTGCAAGGAAGCAAAGCATGCAGGAAACCACAGGTAAGGTAAAGCAAAACGCCCATATGGCTCAGCCTCCTGCTGTCTCCAAGCAATATATCCAGTTGTTAAATACCCATGCGTACCTTTGCAGCAAGCAATACCCCTCTAACACTGAAAAGATCCTGAAAAGGAAAAAAAAAAAACACCACAACAACACCCAAAAGTAGTTTTTCAAAGCCGACTAACACAGCGAGAATTTGCTGCTTTTGAAACAAAGCTGCCATAAATGGCCGTGACTACTCTCTGCAGTTCAGCTTTGTGCTTTCTGTGAAAGAAGAGAAGCCTCAGCAATGGAAAGCTGCTGTGTCAGCCACGTGTTTAGGATGCTAAAGCTGTAAACCTGCAGTGGGCATCGCCAAAATTTCATTCCTGCGGTCCTGCCCACTCTGGGGGTGAATTATTCCAATGAATGCCATTCTTTGGTAGTTGTGGTAGTAGTAGCGTGTTGGTTTGTATTAAAATGACCACGTAAATGCAGTTGTCTCCAACACAATTTAAGCAGTTCAATAGCATATTGTTGAAGCATCACGCCAAGACTGCCATCTCACGCCTTTGTTTAGGGGTGGGGTTTGGGTGGGAACGACTTTAAGCTGTGGTATAACATCCCTGTGCATTGAAACTGTTCTACTATATCAATTCTAATGGGAAAATCTGTTTTTCTTCCCATCAAACCGCTGCATGTGTATTTTTTGGGAGCACATTCTCAGTGTTCAGTGCAGTACCGCACTGTCACACAGCAAAGTTTTGCATCCTCATTTTACACTTGTGTCACTGGTCCGTTGCAAATGCTGCCTTTCCATCACTTCTTCTGTACTCTCAAGCAGTTCCTCCTTTTATTTATATGTTTTTTTGCTTTCTCTCCCCTTGAATTCCCATTCCCCTGCACACAGACTTTATCAATGAGACAATTTGACAGATTTTCAGCCTTTGAATAGATACCATTTCTTGAAATAACTATGGTTTATCTTTCTGAGTTTATCTTTACATCAAGCACAGAGCCACCGGCTCCAGGAAGGCTTTCTCCTCTGCATACCCTGAAACCTGCTCAACAGGATGAGGTTTTTCTTGTCAAAGCTTTCATTGCAGTTTCAAATGGAAGTTAATTTATCTCCTACATCCAACTTGCACGGAATGAGAATTCCATTTGTATTCACAGCAGTGCTGCAGCCATCAGACATCAAGCCTACGACGCCTGCAAAAAACTCTCCTCCCATATGCTGTGTATGTATGTTTCTTGGGTTTTTCAGCAAAACAGCTTTTGCAGAGTGGTTTTTCTCATTGCTGCTGCACTAAGCAGTATGAAGGACAGCATTTAGGCTGAATCCTTCTGCAAATTTCTTCTTAAATGACCTCCTGCTGCCCTGTAACTCAGATTTTCAGCTCCAGCTCCCACTACAACCTCAGATTACTTTATCCATCCAAATATATCTTCTTGGAAGGAGTGGTGATGCAGTGGCACAGCTGCCCAGGAAGGTGATGGGATCATTGTCCATGGAGGTGTTCCAGAACCGTGGGGATGTGGCACTGAGGGACGTGGGCATGGTGGGGTGGGTTAGGATGATCTTAGAGGGCTTTTCTAACCTGAGTGATTCTATATGTCTTTGGCAAGGAAAAAAGAGGCCTGAGTGCAGTTCTGGCTAACGCATCACATCTGAGCTGGCAAAACCACACAGTATGTGCCAAATCCAACACAGCTTCAATTAACCAGGTGGAAAAAAGAGAACACTCACCCATATGTTATGGGTTAAGCCTAACCTTAGCTCACATAACTTCACATGTTCACCATTTGTGGATCAAAATCTTTGCCTGTGTCATTCTCAGAAGTATTAATGGTAGCCAGCAGGTGGGTAATGCAGCTAAGAGGTGTCATGAATGCCAGGAGTCAGAGTCATTACATAACCCATTCCTAGAGGAAAAGCAACAGGAAAACTACACCAGGTGCTGCACTGCAGATGTGCTCAGAGATGAAATGGACATCCAGGTTTCCTTGGATGCTCATACATGGGGCAAAGCATTGGCTGTATGGAGCAGAAGGAGCTGAGACTGGAGGAAAGGAGCTGCCTGGCACACAGCTGACAGCAGCCCTCAGCTTCGGTACTGAGAAAGGATTTGAAGGGGAATTTGAGCACAGATAAAAAAAGATGATATCAAAAATCTGCACTGTACCTTTTATTTGTTTTCTCTTCCTGATGGAGGAACCCAGCGAAGCCCAAACTTGTTTAACAGTTTGGCATTCACGTGAATCTTTGGGAAGCATCTGACATGCTGCTTCAATATGAATAACCATAAGAGTAACATATAAATTACTTATTTGGTTTCCCAATGGATAAGTAAATCAGCAAAAATAAACATCACATGGTGATGACTTATCCCTGTTTTCACTCCGTGTTTTTGTTTGTTTAATGAGTTCTTGATTAAATTCTTTCTAGCATTTGAACTAACATGATGACACATGATATAGTTGTTTAGAATTCGAATCTTCCTTGATTTCTCTTTGTTGTAAAGGAAGAGATAACAGCAATCTGGGCTCTGTGAGCCTGTTTTCCCTGAGTTGGATGTGTCTGTAACATTAGCTAAGCAGAAGATCTCATGTAAAGCCTCACTGCTTTGATGGCTTTATCTCACTAGGTAGGACGCTGCACAAAACATAATGTATGGGCTCCCCCTTCTGCCTCAGAACATCAGTGCATGAAAAAGCGGGGCCAGGATGAATGCCAAGGACTGACAGTTGCTTTGAAATACAAAGGGAAGAGTGCTGAGTGCCTCTGAGAAGCAGAGCAATGCGCTCCCAGAGTCACAGAGGTTGTTAATCCTATTAGTGCTGCTGGGGCAGGGGAGAAAAGCAGCTCCACCAAGCTCTGCAAACAGGCAGCAGCAGAGAATGTGTCAGATCTGCTGCCATAAAAATGGAAAAGGACCAAGGGTGCGAGGGGTTTCCCTTGAGTCGAGTTAAAAGTTAGATCTTCACTGGGCAGCTCAACTCTCCATATTCCTCTTACCTCCAGAAACAGGCAAAACGGTGATTCATCCCATCTCTTTTTTGATATCTGATGTAGGAAAGGAAAATTGCTCTCCAGGTGCTTCTCTCTGCAAAGACGTGCTGGATAACTACTGCTCATTGGATGTTAAAGCTTTAAGAGCTGAATAAGGTACATAAAGGTAAAATAAGGGTGATGAGGCAGTGGCACGGGTTTTTCAGAGATAAGTTGGAAGCCCTGTCCCTGAAGACCCCCAGGGTCAGGCTGGATGGACTCTGATCACTGATGGAGCTGTGGGCGTCCCTGCTCAGTGCAGGGAGTGGGACAGATGGCCTTTAAAGATCAATCTCAATCAGAGAAACTCAAATGTTTCTCTGATTCTGTGAATGAGTGAGAAATGAAGGTCCCACCTGTTCCCTGTCCAAACCTTCAGTAGGTTTTCGAGAACCCCTGTAAGATGAGATCAGAAGTAAACAACGTCACAGACAACTTAGATCTCAAGGGCAGAACAATCTGAAGACTGTCAGGAAAAACTAAACCAGTTCAAACTGCAAGTAAAGCTCCAGCAGCTCTACTTGCAGAAGGAATAGAAGGTTTGGGGAATTAACCAGTGTGCAAACACCTGGTTTATGTAATGCAGCAGGGTTAGAGAGTTCTGTACTGGCTGAAGGATTTATCTTTAGAGGCAAATTATGTTACGGGACATATCAAGGTGTGCTGCAAGTCTAGAAGCAATCACTCCAGCACTTCTAGTTCTGCTACAAATTCATGAGAGTGTGCTTCCTGCGTGGAGTGATTTGTTATTCTAAGCCATGTGAATATTCAACGTGCAGGTGTCTATTAGAATCCAAGTCTTGCCTCAGGTATGTGTGTGAACTCAGATGACTTGTAGAGAGGAAAGCAAGAGATGGCCACTTTCCACGCAGCAGAATAGCTGAAAGTGGTGGAGAAAAGGATGTGCAAAGCTGAAAGTAGTGGAGCTCCCATGGGAGGCAGAGGAAAATGTCCCCACTGACCTCTTAGTTTGTTTTTAATACTGACAGTTCGTTACTTTACAAAACCTAGCAGTGACTCTACAGTTAAACATTTAACACTACATGAGATATGGCTGGACCAGACTAGACGGGACTCTGAGCACTGATGGAGCTGTAGGTGTCCCTGTTCTGTGCAGGGGAATAGGACCAGATTGCCTCTTAGGTCCCTTCCAACTCAAACCAGTCTGTGATTCTATATCTCACAAGTTGTTCAGGGCTATGAGGGCTGGCAAAGCCTCACACACATCATTTCCATGGGAGTGCCCAAACACAGCTGTCACAAAACATCTACATCAGCCCCAGGACTTGTTAACTGGACGATTCTTCCTGATGCTTTACATTCTAATGCCTTTATTTGGCTTTTTATCATCATAACTTTGCAAGGGATAGAAACAAACTGGAAAGTCAAAGAACTGTGGTTGTGCATTGAGCGTGAGCAGGGATTTCTGTATGACCTGAGGGCTGTGTACACCTGAGATAAAGACTTTGAAAACTCATCTTTTTGCTACATCTCCACCAATGACACTTAATGAAGAGAAAAGGGAGATGGAGGCAGAGAAATGAGTGATTAGAAAAGCCACAGGGCAGCCTGCCACACTGCAAATCTGGGGGATGATTTTGTTTTTGGAGTCATATTTTCCAGATGCAAATTCTTATCCAATATTGTTCAAATATTAGCAATGACATTACATTATGTTACTGTCACAGGTTGCCCAGAGAGGTGATGGTGCTCCATCCCTGCAGACAGCCAAGATCAGGCTGGATGGGGCTCTGAGCACTGATGGAGCTGTGGGTGTCTCTGCTCATTGCAGGGGTGTTGGACCAGATGGCTTTTTAAGGGTCCCTTCTAATTCAAACAGTTCTGTTTGACTGTGGAAGAGCTTCTTATGAAACAAGTGCTAGGGAAAGTGCTGTATAACTGTACCAGAGGGATGCAGAGACAAGTCTTGGAGCTGGCTGGCTTTGTCCTTCTGGCAGCTGCACGTTGTTCCTTGCTTCTCTGCTCATAGTGCTTAGCCCCATATCCAGACATCACCGTGCCAGAGAGGTGGAGGGCTGGAAGCAGAGGCAGCAGCAAGATCCAAGAGGCAGAGCTAGGCTCCAGTTTCCCAGTAAGATGAAACAAAATGCTTAGACTCAAACTTCAAGCTGGGTTCCATCTAGAACACACTGAGATGTCAATAGGTACCTTAAGGAACATGTACTAACATTGCCACCAGGCAGTGGATGCTGTCAGGGGGATAAAGCACCCTTCTCAAACACAGTTAACAGGGATAGGATTAAAAATATTACAATTAGACCTGATTTATATTGCTCTTTAGCCACCGGGTGTCACTCTTGTCTATAGAGTCAGAAGGCGTTTTTTGGTCTGTTAAAATTCTATCTCGTGAATAAATTCTGCTGCTGCCAGTGGTGACAGCAGCATCGCCATTTATCACACTTTCCCAAGTTACAATATCAAATCACTGCCTTATTAAATTTGGGGGTATCTGGAGCTGGCATTTTAGCCTGCAGTGTTATTTGCCAAACACAGGCAAAACACATTAAAATGTTTTTTTCTCTTATTATGAGTGTAAATGCAGCTGGAAAATTCAGATCTGGGTTTGGATTAGGAACTTCAATTGTGCTGGGGGTGTCTGGCTCTCCATTACTTGTCTAGAGGCTGTGCAGCCTCTGCAGGGAGGGATGCTGAAGAAAGGAGAAAGGGTGGAGGAAAAAAACAGTGGATCTGGGGGCCTCTCCTTTGCAGTAACAGAACAGGAGCACCATGATTCAGCAGATGAAGCTATCAAATACTTCAGCCCTTGAAGCCATGGCAGCTCAGCTCTCACAGCTCACGTGTCTCAGAGGTTCCAAGAGGTAAGTGCTGCAAACATTGCACAACTCTGTGAATATGCATGTTGTGGTATACCAGAGATTGTCATCGTGCTGGCTTTTTTTTTTTTTTTTTTTAATTTATTTTCCTAGGACTGCATGCTTGTCTTGCAACTGCTACATTCTTCTGCTAATTTGGTATTTTTCGAGTTCTCTGGAGATTCTCCTCGTTCTCTAAAAATAGAAAATCCATTCTCTTTTCAAACAAATGAAATGAAGTGTCAAATCTTTATCTGGGGAAAGCTCAAATAAAATGCCACAGGGCTGGTAAAACCAGTTGCTTTGAATCACTCGGTATCAGCAAACCCAAGAGCTGATAAGAGCAATAAAGGTTTTTAGTCAATAGCATAGAGAAAATTCTCATTGGAGCCTCATCCAACAAGCCCATAAATTGCTGATATTACATGGCCTTGCTTTGCTATTGGAGGTATATGTGCTGAAATCTCACTTTGTGTGTTCATCCAAGCATGGATATAGGAAATCTCACTTCCGGGGTTTATGGAGACATCAGGGCTTGGCTATTGACTCAGGATCCACACTGGTAATACAGGAAGAAATGTTTCAATGTCATAGAATTTATGACCAGGACTTCGAACTTTGGAATAACAACAACAAAAAAAAATTAAAATGGAGGTAGGTGATCTACAAAAAGTTTGTTTCATGCTTTACTCTGCACTGCAACCTATTACAGCATGAAGACTTCAAGAGTCCATTTATTTGCATGTGGATACACTCACACTAAGCCCAGGATCAGTAAAAAAATCAGCTATCCATGACTGGCAATTACATATCCATCAGTTTTACAAAGGTACCTTTAAAATAATCAAGTATAGCAAGCAATTTGCCAATAGTAGCCTTCTGAACTTGCAAATTTGTACAAACTGTGTTGCACAAGAAATTTCAATAATTGCTTTAAAAAGGAAGGAAGAGAGGAAAGGAGGTAGGGAGGAAGGGAGGAAGGGAGGAAGGGGGGAAGGAAGGAAGGGAGGAAGGGAGAAAGGGAGGAAGGGAGGAAGGGAGAAAGGGAGGAAGGGAGGAAGGGAGAAAGGGAGGAAAGGAGGAAGGGAGGGAGAGAGGGAGGAAGGGAGGGAGGGAGGGAGGGAGGGAGGGAGGGAGGGAGGGAGGGAGGGAGGGAGGGAGGGAGGAAGGAAGGAAGGAAGGAAGGAAGGAAGGAAGGAAGGAAGGAAGGAAGGAAGGAAGGAAGGAAGGAAGGAAGGAAGGAAGGAAGGAGGAAATATTGAGAACAAGCAGAAATTTGATACAACTGATTTGGAAAAAAGCATATTCTGTTTTACCCAGAGTTTTTTACCTGTCATTATTTTCCCAGTTTCTAGCAAACTTGTGCATAATTACCAGCGTTATCCCAGAGACTGGATTAAAAAATAATAATAATCTATGAAGCATGTACAACATTAAGTCCTGTTGTGAGGATGTGTCACTGCACAATTCCTTGCTGAGGATGTGTTCACAGCAGCTGCAAGGCTGCAGGGTGCTCCAGATGCCTCCCAGTCCCTGGTGGGACTACCCTAGCAGCGTTCATCTTCCTTCAAAAGTGAATGGCAGTGACATTTCAGAGCTTCCATACAAATAACCAAACACTGATTACATCTTCTGTTTTAGTTTCCCAAAGCCTGAATCATTTATGGGTAGAAACTAGGTCTCCAGCAAATTCATAATTGATGTGTCTCTTCTGATACAGCATCTTGCAGATGAAAAAATTGATTTAAAATATGCTTGATTTGTTGCTTGTTATGGTTTAGAAGAATAGACATCCAAAAGTCTGCCACAATTTCTGGCTTGCCCTGAAATATAATTAATCTAGGTGATCTGAGGTCTGTTCATACCTTCATCTAGATAAAAAAGAAAACCAATCTCTTCCATTGCACACTCCAGGCATAACAGTCATGTGAAGGAAACCCTTATGACTTTGCTGCCTCTAAACATTCTTAGCTGCTTATAAAGTACTAAGATGAAGGATCCCGATCTTATTCTTCCCTTCCCTTCCCTTCCCTTCCCTTCCCTTCCCTTCCCTTCCCTTCCCTTCCCTTCCCTTCCCTTCCCTTCCCTTCCCTTCCCTTCCCTTCCCTTCCCTTCCCTTCCCTCTCTCCTTCCCTTTCCCTTTCCCCTTTCCTTTTCTCTTTCTCTTCTCCATATTACTGCTTTAATCCCTGCCATGGCCAGGTGGTAATAGCAATAACTCTGGCTCCTCAATCTGATGAAAATAGTGTTGCACTCAGAAACTCAATAAATGAATGGGAGGGACTAGCAATGCCTCCCCCCCAAGGATGTTTTGTTAATTAAATTAGCATTTAAATAGCCAGAGCAAATCTGGGAAGTCAGCCCCTCATTACAGTATCTAAGAAGGGGGAAAAGAGTTCCAGACAATTCCCTACAAGACAGGGTTAAGTTGGTGTTTCACAAACTATTTGCCAGGCCTGTCCCTCTCAAGTGAATGCTGCCATCCCCCCTCCTTCTTTCTCCCAGTATAATTAGCATGTTCCAGTGCTGTGAATGGAAACAATATCCTCCCTCCAAGCTGTGCCCCCTCCAGGGAGATGCTTCCCACAGATTGTGAAACCCTGAGCCAGGGAAAGGGCTAGTGGAGGAATTCACTGTGGGGTAATTACGCTGAGGTAGTCCGTGCCAGTGCAAGATAAGTTGCATTACTGTAATTCATTGCAGGAGACAGCAGCAGTGTAAAAGAAATGTCCACAGGCATAACTGCAGAGAGTCATGAGAAGTTATTGCTCCAGAGCCCCAGTAGGACTTGATGCAAAAGGACATCTAAGCGTTGAATGGGCTCTAAGGATGTCTCATGGACTTTGAACAAGTTTGGAGAAAGTAGCGGTGACTGCCTAAAAGATGCATCAATCTGAAGTTTCTCTTTGGCAATTGAAACTGAAATGCTGTTAATGGGGAGGGTTTCCATGCAAAAAAATAGTGCAAAGCTTGCAAAAATGTTATGTTTGCATTTGTTCTTGTCCATGTACACAGCACTAAAATCATGCTGGCACCTTTCCCTAAGAAATAAGGAGACACACACAATCTTTTCCCCCAAAGGACTTACTGTTTGATTTTATGCATTGCAGGGATCAGTGGTAAGGAGCTAATACCAGAGGAGAAGATGCATGGCAAAGGCACAGACTGGATTTGGGTCACACCTGCTACACAGAGCAGTCTGCACATCTGGCTGGCTTCATCTCATTTATTCAAATCAGACTCCAGGTGACTCAACCCTATGCAAAAACCCTCCACTGTCTGCTCACCATCTCAGCTGTAAAGCCTGGATTATATTTATCTCCATCACAAAACACTCAGTTTCAGAAGACATCGGTGCGGTTTGCTGAGGCCCCAGCTGGAAAATACCACAAGAAGTTCAAAGCCTGGTTTCATCCTGTAATCGGATCCTCAAGTTCACAAGTGCAAGAACCAACTGTGCAGGCTGAAAGTGGAACTCCCAGCTCTCAGCAAGAAACTGCACGCAGCACTGGGCTGAGCATGGCATGCCAAGGAGGAACCAGAGAATCATGGAATGAATTGGATTGGAAGGAGCCTTAAAGACCACAGAATCATAGAATGAACTGTGTTGGAAGGGACTTTAGAGACCACAGAAGTATTGAATGAAGTAGGTTGGAAGAAACCAGTTCCAACGCATGGTTGTGGACAGGGTCATTGATGAGTTGTTGCGTTCTGCTCCCACTATAAAATCTCAATTTGTGTTTCAAAAACTTTGGCCACTTGGTCTGACCTGCTGCTGCTATTACGATAATTATTATTGTTGATATTATTGTTATTATTTACCCACAAGATAGCTTGCTAACCTTTGCATGCACTTAGGATAGTCTGGCACTCCAGCTAGAAATATGGGCATTAATCCCTGTGCCAGTTAAATACCAGCTTAGTACTGATATTCTCCCTACCTTGACAAGATATTCTTCAAGTCAGTCAGCTATGAGATGGTATATATTGAGTACAATTCTTCTGGGCATAAAGTGCTACCTCCTGAAATCTTATGTCAAAACCTCTTGGAGCTGTGTTATTTATTTCTGTCACTGTCACAAAGCCTTGTCTCCATTTTCAATGTTGATGGGCCAGAGGATTACAATTCTGAATAATTTTTATCTGTCCATGCTGAAATCTGGCCTTTCAAAATAACACAGAGAGAGACCTTGTTTTGAACTAAAATAGCAGTGACAAGGTTTTTCAAGCGTGACCATTTAAATGAGATTTTGCATCTTTGCATAAGGGTTTTGTTGTTGGTCTTTCTAAGAAGTGGCTGTGGTTGAGCAGTTGGGACATAAAAGGAGGAGAAACTGTAATATTGTTCAAACCACTTCTGATTATTAAGTTATTTTCCTCAACTGCCTTTTCTAATAAAGCTGTAGTTAATGACCTGAAAGAAGGTTGTGGTGAGGTGGGGGTTGGCCTCTGTTCCCAAGTAATGATGATAGAATGAGAGGTGATGATCTCAAGCTGTGCCAAGGGAGGTTTGGTTTGGATATTAGGAAACATTTCTTCTCAGAAAGAGTGGTGATGCAGTGGCATAGCTGCCCAGGGACGTGGTGGGGTTACCGTCCCTGGAGGTGGTAAGGAAAGTGGAGATGTGGCACTGAGGGACATAGTGGGCATGGTGGGGTGCATTGGTATTGGATTTCGTGATCTCAGAGTGAATGATTCTATGGTTCTATGATCTTTATGTGACTTCTGTTATCTAGAAGTCCACAGAGCAGCAAAGCAAGGCCGTGGTGCTTCATTACTTGTAGAGTCAACCTTGCAGAGAGGTGAGGTTACGTCTCAATGCAGTCTCCTCACAGTGCAGCACTCCTAAGCTAACTCCATACAATAACTCCAAAGACAACTCCAGACAGTTTTCAGGCTTGGATGTTGCATCTTCATCACTGTGAATTCTCCCAGTGAACACAAAGTTATCATAGAATCACTAAGGTTGGAAAAGACCACTAAGATCATCTAGTTTTCCAGTGCATTATTGATTATCACATCAAACACGATCACATACACTCAAATAGGCCAATCCTCACACACAGCGCTCCCAGCACTCAAATATGAAAGAAAATATTACTTTTGTGGGGTTTTTTATAATATATGTCAAAACTTTTTTTCAGTATGGCTTAGTTCCAAGACCAAAGGTGCAGTTCTGCTACTTGTGAACTTATGCAATGCGTGAAGAGTTTGGAAAACGAGCAGGAGAAATACATTTAACACCCAAAGCAGCACACAGTGCTGCCTGCTTAAGGTAGAAAATCTCCTTATGCCCCTCAGAAGGCCCTGAGGCACTGCTGGGAGCCGAGCTGTGACACAGCTCATCCACAGCCACCCAGAGGACCAGTGGCAGAGTCTGAGGGAGCCCACCCTGCAGGCGCGCACTGAGTTTCACTGCGTCTCTGGAGGACTACATATCCCAGCATGCAACGCTCACGCTCCAACCCCGACCCGCAGGCGGGACTACAGCTCCCAGCGTGCAACGCGGCTGCCTACAGGGAGCGGGGGGGCGGTGCGGCGCGCTGCACGCTGGGAGCTGTAGTCCCGCCGGACGTTGGTCCGGCGCGGCGCCTCCCTCCCACTGCCGCCCGGCCTCGGCCCCCCGCCCCGCTCCGCGCTCCTCCCCGCGCCGCCGGCGGTTGTCCCTCGGTAGACGGAAGCCGAGGAGGGAACGAGGGAGCCGGGGAGGTCGGAGCGGCGCGATGGGGGATTCCAAAGTGAAGGTGGCGGTGCGCGTCCGCCCCATGAACCGGCGAGGTGAGAGCCTCCTCCTTCAGCGCCCCTCAGCCCGGCCGGCCCGCGGCGGGAGCGGCCCTGAGGGCGGCGGGTCCCGTCGGCGTCTGTCCGCGTCCGTCCGGTCTGTGTGTGGAAGCGTAGCTGTTACCGGGCGTGTGCGGGAGCAGGGATGGATGTGCTTGTGTCCGTCGGGTGGGTGAAGCCGGGCTGCCCCCACGAGCGGCTGTCTTCACTCCTGACACGACTCTGCTTCAAAACTGATCTCTTTTTTCCTCAACTCACCCCGTTTTATGGTTTTTTTTGTTTTGTTTTGTTTTGTGTGTGTGTGTGTGGACACCCCAGCCCACACCTCCTGCACCTGTTTTACAGCCAGGCCCTACCCTGTGTCGGAGATTTCTTCCTTCTTCCTGCTCCTTGGGGTTTTGGAGGAAAATAACACCATTTCTGTCTTTTTCCTGCACCTCCGTTGAGTAACTCCTCCTCTTTGCCCTCGTTGGGTGAGGGGTAATGTGTTAACCGAGTGAAATGTGGGGGAAACACACGAAAACAAACACGAAAACATGGAAGAGGAAGTGTGAATCAAGGAGAGGTTTTGGTGGTGTTTTGGTTTTTTTTTTTTTTTTTTTTTCCTCCTTCTTTTATTTTTTTTTTCCCCCCCTCAATGAAACTTGCCTGAGGGTTTTGTTAATCACACCGCGGTCTGGGCATCTGTTTAAATGTTTATGACTCGCCTTAATTAGAAAAACTTGCTCTAGATGATGAGGAAGCAAGTATGAAAAGGGAACTGCAGCCAGGGAGTGGGGAGGTGAAGAAGAAGGCAGGGATCCAAGAAACGTGTAAGGTTTTGTTTTCCCACATTCTCACAGAAGTATGCCAGTAATTCCTTTGGGGGGGATGGAGTGAAGGCAGTTTAATAGCTACAGCTAGTGATCTGAAACTAAATAACGCTTTTAGTTTGTTATGGTAAGTAGGAAGAATAAATGTTAATGTTGCTGCGTCAAGTATTTCCATGCCTTTTGAAATGGAGGTGTCCAGATGTGGAGTCCTCAGTACAGGAGTGACATGGAGCTGTTGGAGTGCATCCAGAGGAGAGCCACAAAAATGATCCCAGGGATGGAACAGCTCTCTTATGAGGACAGGCTGAGAGAGCTGGGGCTGTGCAGCCTGGAGAAGAGAAGGCTGTGAGGTGACCTGAGGGTGGCCTATCAGTATCTAAAGGGGAGCTGATGGAACTGTAGGCGTACACAGACTTTTTATCAGGGTCTGTTGTGATAGGACAAGGGAAAATTGATTTAAACAAAAAGTGGAGAGATTTACACTGGATATAAGGAAAACGTTGCTTATAATAAGGGTGGTGAGGCATTGGCATAGGCTGCACTGTGAGATGGGGGGTGCCCCATCCCTGCAGACAGCCAAGGTCAGGCTGGATGGGCTCTGAGCACTGATGGAGCTGTGGGTGTCCCTGTTCAGTGCAGGGAGTGGGACAGATGGCCTTTAGGGGTCCCTTCCAACTCATTTCTATGATGCTGTGAAATGTCAGACTAAGTTCATCAGAACTTTCAATTCTTACAAGTGAAGAAAAGAGATGGAATTAAGCAGATGGGTTAGGTGAGTTGAGAGTATTTTGACCAAAATCTGCTGTGGGTTTTTTTTTTTTTTTCCAATTGTGTGCAAAATTGAGGGAGAGTACATCCTTGTAGAGAGTTGGTGGGAGAAGAGTCAGGGACAGTGAGGTACGAACTGGTGTGGAGTGGACCTGGAAGGTGGTGTCTCGTTTCAGGGATGGAGTCATAGATTTGTTTGAGTTGGAAGGGATCTTTAAAGGTCATTTGGTCCAATTCCACAGCAGTGAGCACCAACAGTTCCATCAGCTTCTCACAGCCCCATCCAGCCTGACATTCAGTATCTCCAGGGATGGGGCACCCATCAGTTCTGGTCAACCTGTGTCAGTGCTTCACCACTCCTGTTGTAAAAAAAAACTTTTTTACGTATATCCATAGTTATATCCAGGGCTATATTCCTTTTAGCCTTGGTCTTTCTTCTTGTCCATGTCCTTTTCCTTTCATAGGTCATTTTGGCTGTGACCTAGATATCTTCTGTCTTGGTTTTTTTTTACTGCCTGGATTATGGGATTGTACAATAATTCAGGTTGGAAGGGATCACTGGAGGTCTCTAGTCCAATCAAATTAGATCAAATTGCAGGTGAAATTGGGCTGAGTTGCACAGGTTCAGTCAAGTATTGAATCTTCGAGGATGAATAATGTACCTTCCCCTTCTGTTGTATGTAGAATCACAGAATTGCCAGGGTTGGAAGGGACCTCAAGGATCATGAATCTCCAACCCCCCTGCCACACGCAGGGCCACCAACCATCCCACCTAATGCTAGACCATTTGTCATACAGCCTCTAGTTTGTGCACGTCTGGTGGTCTTCAATGTTCTTCAAGCTGTTTGTAACTAGGGACTGCATTCTGCACAGAGTGTATGCAGAAGTAATAGAGATGAAGTGGTGGAAATCAGGGGGGGAAAATGTGGCAGAAGATTATAGATTTAGAGGTGTACGTATTTGGGGGGCGAGGGGGAGTGTAACTTGTTATTAGAGCTATTTCATTCCGTAGAAAGTAAAAAAAAAAAAGGTAACAGACCAAAAAGGAGTGATGGATGTCTGAGGATCCAATACTCCCTGTTCAGGGGGAAGAAAGAGCACTTGTCCTACCGAAGCTGGGCAGTTGAGGAGTACCTCCTCCCTGTAAGAACTGCTTTGCAGCTATTAAGCGCCCTGTTATTTTGCATGCAGTACGTGAATTCACAGAATCACAGTGTGGCTTGGGTTGGAAGGGACCTTAGTTTTGTGTAGGTCCAGCCTAAAAGATGGAATTCCTTTCCCTACCCCAAACAAGATTTCCTGGAATTGTTTGTTGTTGTTGTTATTTGATTTGTTTTATTTCTAAGTGAGTTATTTGTCACAATCCAGATGTTATGGTTAAGTGATGTTTCTGATATTCCTAGAATTTACAGAAATAGTGATAAGCCTAATATTTTCTTACCTCCTTTGTGCTAAATTTAAGCATTTGTGTAGCTGCTTTTCTTAAGAGTCATCTAGTTGTTAAAGTTCTGTGGCTTTGCTTTTTTTAATAAGCTTTGAGATTTTCTTGGAAACCCTTTAGCATGCGCTTTGTTCTAAATAACATTTGTACCAAGTTCTGGGACTTTGGACGTGAAGCAAGTATTTGTTTTCTTCAGGGTCACGAGTAATGTTTTTTCCTTCCCCCTGCACCAAAGGGCTTAAAATTGCAAACCTGTCAGATGGCTGCAACTGTAGGAATTGAAGCTTTGAAATGTTTACTTGTGGCGGTGGTGGTTGTCTTTAGTGTTTGAATTATGAATTTCTTAAGGCGAGGGTTTATTAGGTTAATAAAAGAGGTATGTTTAACCATTACTAATTTATACAGCTCATAAAAGTATAATAAGGTCTATGTGGATGTTGAAGGGATTTCTGCATCAAATAGTTGCTTATGGTACTGCGTTTCGAGGCGATCGTATTGAGGGTCCTGCTCCAGTCTTATGTGAAGTGGCAATCTATAAAGTAAGCTTGCAGTACTAATTTGTAGCAGTGAGAGGAAGTGTTCCTAATTATACTTGAATGGCTTACTTTTTCAAATCTATGTTACTTTTTGCATTGTGCTTCAAATTAGGCCCAAATCCTATGGGCTGTCTATGGAAGCCATGCTTTTATAAAGCAACTTAGTTGTTATTTCACCTGAAGCATCACATCTGAAGCTGTAAGCTCTTTGAGTAGCGGTTATGACTTCTCTATTGTACTTCATAGAGTTGTGTGAGTTGGAAGGGACCCTTCAAAGCCATTTGGTCCCACTCCCTGCACTGAACAGGGACACCCACAGCTCCATCAGTGCTCAGAGCCCATCCAGCCTGACCTTGGCTGTCTGCAGGGATGGGGCACCCCCCATCTCACAGTGCAGCCTATGCCAATGCCTCACCACACTTACTGTAAAAATATCTTTTTCCTTACATCCAATCTAAATCTTCCCCTCTTTTAATTTGAAACCATAAACCATACTTTTGAAACCATACTTTGCATAAAGATCTCAGTTAACATGCTTTTATGAAATTGAGAGCTTTGCACCGTTTCATTTAAAGTCTTTCTTTTTCTTGGTTTTTTTTTTTTTGCAATATATCATTCACTAAAATATTTCCTAGTGTTCTACTTGCTCTATTTTTTTCTTTTGTAATAACCAGGGGCTTCTTTTGCTGTTGTTGGATTTTCCTTTATGAATATTGTCATTGGCTTCATGTATCGTAGAATCACAGAATCATAGAACGGCCTGGGTTGAAAAGGACCACAATGCTCATCCAGTTCCAACCCCCTGCTATGTGCAGGTCGCCAACCAGCAGACCAGGCTGCCCAGAGCCACATCCAGCCTGGCCTTGAATTCCTGCAGGGATGGGGCAACCACAACCTCCTTGGGCAACCTGTTCCAGTGCCTCACCACCCTCTGGCGGAAAAACTTCCTCTTAATATCTAAGCTAAACCTCCCCTGTCTCAGTTTAAAACCATTCCCCCTTGTCCTATCACTAGCCACCCTAATAGACAGCCGTTCCCCCTCCTGTTTATGTGCAGAGTTCAAGTCATACCATGAAGCAGAGTAAAAGACAGCTTGAGGCTTTTCAATACAGATTTGTTTTATTCAACATTTTAGTCTTGGGTGATGTTAGTGTGCAAACATCCCATAGACGTGTTCAAACCCTTGTGTTTCTCTTTGCCTTTAGTCAGTTGAATGTGGTGTTAATTAAAACGTAAAATCTTTATCAATACTGGCAAAATACGAAGGCTGCAAGGTGAACCTGATAGCGGCCTTTTGGTATTTAAAGGGGAGACACAGGAAAGAGGGGGACAGACTCTTTAGCAGGATCTGTGGTGGTAGAGCAAGGGGAAATGGTTTCAAGCTCGGGAAGGGCAGGGTTAGGTTAGATATAAGGAAAAAGTCTTCTACAGTGAGGGTGCTGAGGCACTGGCACAGGTTGTCCAGAGATGTCGTTGATGCCCCGTTCCTGGAGACTTTCAAGGCCAGGCTGGATCAGGCCCTGGGCAACCTGATCTAGCTGTGGTATCCCTATTCATTGCAGGACTGTTGGACTAGATGGCCTTCAGAGGTCCCTTTCAACTCTAAGGATTCAATGATTCTGTGAATTCCACTGAAGAATGTGGTCAGTGACACCTTATGCTAGCATAAACAGCTGAATCATTAAGGTTGGAGAAGACCTTTTAATCCATTGAGGTTGGATCAACCACCAAGCCATTGCCACCACGCCTGCTTAATGTTGCTGCACCTCTATTGAGTTCATACTTTTCTGTTCAAATGGGTCAGAAAGCTAACTGCAAAAAAAGTCACAGAATCATAGAATTATGAAGGTGAGGATCCTTCAGGAAAGCTGGGGAGGGACTTTTTATAAAGGCAAGTAATGACAGGATGAGGGGAAAAGTCTTTAAAATGGAAGAGGGTAGATGTGGACTAGATGTTAGGAAGGAATTCTTTACTGTCAGGGTGCTGAGACATTGAACAGGTTGCCCAGCGAGGCTGTGGATGCCCCTCCATGGAAGCATTCCAGGCCAGGCTGGATGGGGCTGTGAGCAACCTGGCCTAGAGAGAGGTGTCCCTGCCTACAGCAGGGAGTTGGAACTGGATGATCTTAAAGTTCCCTTCAAACCCAAACCATTCTGTGATTCTGAGACCATCTGTTTCAACCACCCACCTGTCACCACCATGCCCACAAACCCACGTCACTCAGTGTGACATCTGCCCTTTGTGTTGTAGTGCTTGGAAAGGCATCCCGAAGGAGCAGCAGCAGCACAGTGCAGGCAACCGGCTGCGGGAAGCTCAGGTTGGGTGCCCATGCCCACCTGGGTTTGTGCTGTGTGCACCCAGCCCTGCTTCTGGCAGTGCTATCTGAGAACACTGCTTTTGAAGGTTTGTGGCCTATGGCTTCCAGTGTAGATAGCTAGATGGCTTGTAAATGGACACTCAGGTATCTATTATGCTAATGTACATATTCATCCGGGCTAGTTTCTGTGTGCAGACAGGGATCCTTTGTGCTTTGATGATAAAGCATCTGTCTCCAGTGCTTGTCAGGAAGGAATTTGCTTCTCTATCTGTGTAAGCCTCTGGCTGCAGTGGTAGGTGCTAATTTTCTGTCCTGCTCTTTGGAGGTTGCACTCTCAGTCACTTGACGCATGTGTTTGTTTTGGGGGAAGGAAGCAGAGGTTGTTCTGTGTTTGTTTTCCCAGTGAAGATTACGACAGAAACATTCTATCTATAAATTGGAGTTTGTGCAAGCAGTCTTAAAAGATTAATTACGGCATTAGAGTACATGAAATGGCACCTGTTATATCCTGATGGCAATATATGAGCACCAGGCTTTTCTTCCCCATTGTCCTTGTGATAAACGGGCACCTGGGCTTTTTAGTATTTCCTGCTCGCTGTTGATAACCTATGAAATAATGTTTGTGGTAGGAGCACCCTGGAGACAGGGTGACAAATGGGAAAAGCAGGCAGAGTTCGTGTTTCACCCTGCATTCCTCAGGCAGGCAATTGTGTTTTAAGGACTCCTCGGGTGTTAGGAGTTTATTCCCCACTGCTGAAGAACCGGTGGGACTACCACACAAGCAAATGGGGATGCTACAAAGGCAAGCAATTCTTGTGCTAATTACATCTTTAGAGCTAGCCTTAAGTGCAGTATGAGATTACATTTCTGCTCTGGTTTCACCTCTGCTTCATCTTCACGAAGCCGACGAAGGATCGTGCTCGCTGTGAATAATCCCACGTTGGCTTTTAGTGGCAGAGCAAACGTTGCATTTCATTTGCTTTGAAGCCTGAAATAAAGCAGCCCAGAGTTATATGCCGAACTTCTCCCAGCTCGTTGCTGCATCTCAGAGTCACCCAGATGCTGTATGGTCCTCAATCCTCGTGAGCTGAGCAGCGCGTGCAGCAGCAGCACTGCCTGTGGGTAAGGTGAATGTCCACGTACACGTTGTGCCTGTCCACGTACACGTTGTGCCTTCACCACAGCCATTGGGCAAGCTCTCCTTTTGCAGAAAATGAAGCAACAGAAGGTAAAATAAACTCGTTACCTTTTGGGCAACGTAGCATTAACAAGTGAGGTGAGCTTGCTTGCATTCACTGTGCTCATGTGTTTGAGTTGACTTAAACTTCATCATCGAGATAGTATTGTGTGCCCTTCCAGATGTACTCATGCATATTTGATGACTTTTAATTGCCGCAAACTGAAAATTTCATGAATGATATTTGTGCAGTGAATGTATAGCAGAGCAGCTTGAAAGACACCTCCTTTGACTTGGTATTGGTAAGCATTAGGGAGGAGTCAAATTACTGCATTTTTGTCCCAGACTCAGTACAGCTTATAATGACTGCCCTAAGAGTGCTTTTAGCCTAACAATGTCTTTGTAGCTCTTAGCAGGGTCAGTTAGATCTAAGTTATTTTCACTCTCTGTTGTGTGGTCAGTTAGTCTTGCCTTTATTTATGTTGGCTTCTGCATAGCAAAGGGCAAAGAGAAAAGTCACTTTAAGGCAACAAACACTGGCAGGGAGATGTGAGGACCTGTTGTGCTTGAGCCAGCTTTCAGCTTGCTGAGAAAACAGCAACAAAAACAAAGGCCTCCGTTTTTGTTAGTTGGCTTTCACTTAGTATGATAAATAAACTTTTATATATTTTTAAAGTAGTATTTAAACATTTTGGAGTGATCTTGCTATTTGCTTTTTCTGACTGGAAAAGGCAAAAGGAACTGACTGCAATTTCTTACTCAGTGCAGCTTGAAGACTTATACTGCAGTCGTCTGCTTCTACCCTTCAAGGGAATGTTAAGCTCCAGAAAACCTATTGGCAGTTTAAAAAGTAAAATATCTATTGTCTCTGTCTCTACAGGAGATTATATTGAGCTGTTGCATTTGGGGCCAGTTTTGACTTATGAGTTTAGTACGTGCACTTTAAGCCTTTCACATTCTCCTTTTTGTACCTCAGTGCTGTCTGTGGGATAACTGAGGTGTCAGTACAGGTGCAGCTGCCCCTCACATCTGGTAGTGGGACCAGGAGAGTTCTGCTTCAAGTTTATTCAACCTGCCTTATAGTACCAGGCTTGCATGTTTGTTTCTGGGATCAAAAAATCTATCAGTCCTCAGAAACAGGAGCTTCTTAAATTGAAATCTGATGGAGCAGGTGATATGGAAATAAAGGCACTTGATGACTTGGGAAAGGGCAATCAGCTGGGATAGTTTAGTTTGGTGGCCATGGCTGTGAGATGACTTTTTGGGACAGTGGCTGAAAAGCCTCCAGTACGACTGCAGGGTAGTGCAGAGGGTTGCAGGGCAGTGCAGAGGGTTTCAGTGTGCCCTGGGTTTGATTCCAGACCCCTACCAGAGGGAGTGAGTTGGGAACCTCAATTTCCAACCAGTGTCGTCGTTATTTGCTGCCCATTTATGAAGAAAGTTCTCTAATTGATCTGAAAATGAAAGTGGAGATTTCCTAGAGTTGAAAATGTCCAGCATTTTCCAAAGTATTTCTCCTCTCCCCGTCCTCCAGGATTCACATACATTCTTTGTCTCTGCCCCAGGCCTATTCAGTACATTTTAAAGTTCTACCTCTGCTCATGTTTCTTGACACTGCTGTGGAAAATGTGCTGTGCTGAGTTTATGATTACCAGAGGTGTGACTGCTATTAGAGAAGGAATGGAAACTCCTACCTGTCACTGGGAGTGCACCATCACGTTGCTGGCCTGCTGAATCCACCATTAATCATGGTGGTATGTTGCTTCAGGGTCTGCTTTTCCTGCTCTCTCCTTTTCTCATTTTGTTCCTTATCTGGTGGTGGGTTTTTTTTGCAATGCTTATGAGGCTTATCAAAGGCATTTAGGGTTAATTTAGTCATTTAAGATTTGCATGCATGTAGGGTTTCACTTAAAGATCTGCATTGCTTGAATTGTTATTGTCACTTTTGTGTGGAGTTGAAAAATTAAGAGAAATGGTAGAGAAAAGCTGGGGTTTGAAGGAGGCCTTCCTTCTGACAAGTAAAATACAAAGTCAGTGGGGAGACTCTTCGAGTAGCTGGGATGCTCATGGCTTAACAATTAGCCTTGCACTTAGCCCAGCTTTGCTTAACACTTCCATGACTCTGAAATCACAGAATCACAGAATGGCCATGGTTGGAAGAGACCTCAGGGATAATGAAGCTCCAACCCCCTGCCACACGCAGGGCCACCAACCTCCACATTCAATACCAGCCCAGGCTGCCCAGGGCCCCATCCAACCTGGCCTTGAACACCTCCAGGGATGGACGGGGCATCCACAGCCTCTCTGGGCAGCTGTTCCAGCACCTCACCACTCTCATAGCAAACAACTTCCCCCTGACATCCAACCTAAATCTTCCCTCCCTCAACTTAAAACCATTTCCCTGCTGTGATGAAGAGTGATGAAGATAATACCTTTTTATTATTATGGATGTCACAATTCTCTTATGCTGAAGCTCTGAAAGACTTTTCCTGCAGTACACGTTTCTTGAGATTTAGTTTCAGTTTTTCCAAAAGCAATTAACTGATTGGTTTCCTGATTGGATGAAGCAGATGAGTAGTTGATTGTGTTTGTCTGGTGATGACTGAAGGTAGAAGAAGGTTAGCAATAATAATGGGTGAGATTTTAGGTCTTGTTGGTATAACGATGAAAAAACAGAGCTAGAGGATCTGTGATAAATGTCTGAAGTTTGACTGTGTGAGCCATCTGTGTCATCTTTTCACTTCTAAATTCCAGGCTGCCTTATCTGTGTCTGCAGTGGAAAGAAACAATACTGCCCAACCCTGACAAACGAGTCCTTGCTGCAAGATGAACTCATCAGTGGGTTTTGGATGTGCGTGCTTATCTTCTTACCTTGGCACATCCTCCTCATTGTTGTTCAGGAGCAGAAAGTGCTCTGCTTACCTAGGAGATACTGGAACTAGTAAAAGTAAGGGTGGGGTACCTGTACCTGTGTGATCGTAGGAGAAGAGGAAGATAATCTGTCTATGGGTCTAACCTGCTTTAGTAACAATGAAGACTTAATGAGGTTGAAATTATGGTAGGATTTGCAATAGTGGCTGATGTCAGATTCATCTCTAAGCCTGGAATCATTACAGAAGTCAGAAATCAGTCACAGAACATGCTTTGTAACAGAGAAAGAATTGATAGAAAGTGTATGATGTGCTATTGAAGCAGATTTTAAACTGTTTTTAGCTAAAAGCAGTGCTGTTCTGTGAAACTTTTGCCAGGGTAGGTGGAATACATGGCCTTAAGGGTATCTGATAAATAACCCAGCTTTAGAGGTTGATTGCAACTGTTTCTTGAGGTTTATTTCATGGGACACCCTAAGCTGATGTACCACCTCAGCCTTGGCCAGGAGATCTCCTTATTGTGCCTCCTCACTCCCCACTGGGAAGATCCACACTGCTTCAGATGCTCTTCAGACATTTCACTGGGCTGCTCTAACTTTCTGCAGTGGCTGAACGCATCCATTTTGACCACTGGAAGGAACTCCTGTATCCTGTCTGTGTGTGCTCTTGGAAGTATTTCAGAGAGATCAAATGAATGCTTGCAACACTTCTGAGTTTAGCAGTAGTCTCGGGCACAAAGCCTACTATCAGCATTCTCTCTCAAGAGATTGATTAAAAAACATGAGAGCAGCCATAGGACTTGTATACAGAATGAGCATGCCTTGTGCTTTCCATAAGGGAAGTAGCATGTAAAAACCTTCTTGAGTGGCTGAGGAAAAGCAGGTCACTGCAATACAGAGTGTTAATCACTAACCAGCCGGACCAAGATAGTGGTATGTCAGATCTGGGATGCATGAAGAATACTTTGAACTAAGGAAGCACGTATTACATACTAATGATAGGTAAATCGACTTTCAGGGTGTGGAGAGACATTAAAATAAACATCAGCTTCTGAAACTTGTCTGTCTGTTCCTTTCACAAAAGCAGAGTTTAATAACAGAGCAGTTCAGAAAGAACTGGAGTTTCATGTGACTGGTAAACTTGAGCTTTGGTTTTCTTTGTTATCATTCAAATAATGAAAGACCTATAACATCTCTTGCAACAAAAAGCCAATGAGAGATGGTTTTTCTTATGCTATTTAACAGTAGTGAGAAGCCAGCGAGGTGCCATACAATAAATTAAGATCTGTGGTCTTTGCGTGAGAGATTTGCAGTCTGAGTTTATAAGGTGCTGTGAGGTGATTGAGCACGTAGAGGTGACACAGAAGGAAAGAGCAGAGGTGAAGGAGGATGAGGATTATAATTAATGTGATTAGACGTGCATATTTGGGTGATTGAGGTGGGTGTTGGATTCCATATGGAGGTTATTGTGTGTAGCCTCTCTTTATCACAGCACGTGAGAACATTGGGCATTCATTGGGTGTGATTCGTGGGTCGTGGTTGTAGACATCAGCATTTGGGTGCACTTTCCAAGTTCTGCATTGGAACATAAGAAGATGGGAGTGGATTGCTTGTGCTCAGACCCATGTCTATAGGCAGTGATTTTGGTTGCAAGTGGCTGTTTGTTCTTTTGTATCTAATTCCATTTGTCATTGGGTGGATGCCTTGGGTGGTTGTCAGTGTTATCTGAAGCTTTTATTTTGCTTCCCCTGCCTCTACAGCTAAGAATTCTCATCCATTCCAGCTATTCTTCTTACTCATAGGATATATCTCATTGCTTAGCATCATTTGGAAGAGCTGGGCTTTCCAGCTGGCTTGGAGCCTGTTGGGAAGGATAAGCCCTTTCCTCCACGCTCATACCTAAATTATTTTTGATGGGACTTGAATTTCAGTGAGCAGGTGCCCCAGGACTGACAGCTGGCATGGTGTGCTGCAGCAGCACAAGAGTGGCCAGGGAAACGTGCTGCAGATGGCAGGGGCAGCCTTCCCTCCAAGCAGGAGGCATTGAGACAGCAATGAGAAGAGCTGTCAGAGTGGTACCATGCCTAATGGATCTTTCCCCAGAAGAAATTTCATACTGCCTTGTATGTGCTGATTGTCCTTCAGAAAAACCCAAGTGCTCTTTCTTGTTTTGAAAAGAGTGCATGCTTTAAAGCTGGACAAAATCCATCCCGGCAGAATATCTCTAGAAGTGGAATTTGGCAATAGTCCTGTTTCTATTCTCTAGCTGATGGGTGGCTGTCAGGCTGCATGAATAAATTTGGTGTCTGGAGGAAGTAATGGTGTGTATAATCCTAGTGCTTTAAGAGCAGCACTTGACACTTTCTCATTTCTTTATAGAGCTTGATCTGCATACAAAATGTGTGGTGGATGTGGATGCAAACAAGGTTATTCTTCATCCTGTAAACACCAACCTTTCAAAAGGAGATGCCAGGTAAGATTTTTGAATGAGGAAGGTCGGGTTTCGTAAATTAAATGAGGCAAACAACTGAAGCTTTGATAGAGGGTTTGCAGTTTAAATAAATTACATATATATATTCCTTCTGCTATGTACTTACTGTCATCTGTAAAGTAAGGCTGACTTTACTGTACTGGCAAGATGCTTTGATAACCAAGTACTTGCTGCATTTTAAAAATGAACGTTTGCCTCCTGCTATAAACAATGTGATAGCAATTAATTGATCTGTGAACTGTTTCATTTTCAAATGCTATTATGGGACTGAACGTATTTAAATCTGCAAAATAATTTGAGCAGGGCACGGTTTTGTCAATTTGGAATGAAATAAAGCTGGACAGTTATTTTCTCATAGTGGGCTTGTATTCGGTGTGTGGGAAGGGGATTAGAAACATGGTGGAGAGGTGTAGCTCTAGGAGGGTCTTGCCAGTGAGACACTGCATGCATCACAATACTTGGAGAGGTGGCCGAGGGCAGGAACTAGTTTGTGTAGGAACTGGCATCAATTTGTTAAACTACTGTGAGAAGTCCTGTAATGTTTGTTAGGGTTAAGGTTGGGACCAATTAATTTATTGCTTGTTTGCAAGGGGAGGAAATGTGAAGAATGTATGTGTGAAACAAAGTAACAGGAGTCCAGGAAAAGGCAGAACCCATTACTGGGCTTGTACAATCAATCATGGTCTGTTTTCTGGGAGGGAAAATAGGGGGGATGTGGTGTTAAGGGTGACACAAGTGAGAGAAATTCAGTTAAACACACAAAAGAGCTTTGTTTAAATGCAGCATATCATAGTAAAGCTACAAAGCATGCCAGTTATCAGTAAAAGCATTCTTTCCTGGTCCCTGCTAATTTAAACTTTATAAACCTCAAGTTGTAATACATGCAACAACAAACTATCAAGTGCAATAGATGCTTTATTGACTGCAGCCAAAAGACTTACTATAGGCAGTGGGATTGGGGCTTTAAGGAGATACTTAAAAATGGCTGTGTGGGGTGGAGTGTTTTTGATTGCATTAATATCCGCCTCCTCCAGAAACACGTGCTTTTGTTCAGCTGACAAATACCTGAGTTGATGTGAGCCTCTCAAACTGCACAAAATGACAGGTAAATGAGATTCTCAAAAGCCAACTTAGTGGTATGAAGAATGTTATTCAGAGTTTCTCTTAAAGCATGATGACCGAGCAAATGCTGCATAGTTCATTGTTAGAGATATGTTATAAAATGTTCATAGTGTAGTCAGGAGAGAATACGTCATGCAAATCATGCCCCCTGGCAAGGGAGGAATCGTTTGGCAATGGCGTTGACTTCCCAGACAAGATGGTGAGTCCTGTGTGAGAAACTGGTGTGCCAGGCTGAAGAATGGCTCATTTGCATTTTCACAAATACCCATTGCTAATCTAAGCAGCAAGCACAGTAAATTTATATGGGGTGATTAATAAAAGAGAGAAAAGTGGAAGCCCATTAAGTGCGTGGAAGATTTGCCTACAAACATTGTGACAACAAATCTCAGAAGCGTAACTGGAGTAGTGAGGACGTAGAACAGTCTTACCCAGAATGTGATACCCTTAAGATGGGCACCCACTAAACTGTCTTTGTGCAGCTCCGTCAGAGAAATCTTAAATATCAGATCAAGGAAAAAAGTTTGTTTTTATTTGTTTTTGGCTTAAGAAAAGTAGTGTTGTAAATAAACTCCGTAGAGACGTGCAAAGCAAACAGGATACATTTGAAAACCTTAACAGCTTAGCTTAATTTCTCATTAAGATGCCAAGGTCAGTTTAGGAACTGTGGATAAAATTTTAGAGGTAGAAATCTGTGTTGTCCCATCCTTGAGTATGACTCAGCTGTGCTCTGGCTGGGAGCTAAGTTTGTAAAAACAGCCTGTGACTTTTGGGAACATGCATGTTTTTCCATTTCCATCCTTTCTGGTAGGAACCAAGTTTGAGAGATGGGTAGGTGTGTAAGTAGTGAGCTTAGTAAGCAAAATAGGGCCATAGTTGTGTCTGTCCTGTCTCCCCAGCGTGCTTCTTGCAGGCTAAAGAATTCTTTATAATGTGTCTGTCCATCTGTAAAAAATGTCAGAGAAATCTTTTCCCTATCTGTTGTGTATTTTGACGATACCTAACTTGAGAAGTGTGAGACCTGACTTTTGGACATAGCAAATGGTGTTGATGCAATTGCCACTGGAACCATTTCAGGTCTTGAGAAAAAGAATCTGGCTTCTTCACATTTTCCATTAAAAATTAAGGAATTATTTGAAAACCCAGGTGACAGCTGGTCAGCCTCATTTTCTTCTGTGTCTACAAACTGAATATAATATTTTGCACATTTCTCTGGGGACTTGAGGATTAGCAAATGCATGTAAAACACTTGGTCACAAAAAAGGAAGTCTGTTTTTGTACAACTTCATAAATCTCGTGTCCTGTTGGTTTTCTTTAACCAAGAAATGACCTTTCTTGAGACAGAGAAGTTAATCCATTTCTTTTATGGAGTGATCCTTATTAGTGCTGCACTGGTTTCAGTAATCTGATCTTGTACAAAGGATCAGTTTTGGAACTGGATGACCTCCAGGCTGGGTAGGCTTTGTTCCTAGCCTTGGAATATTGAATTTGTGTTGGTTGAGTGGTGGTTTCTTGTATTGAAATGATCAGCCTTTTTTGAGTTGCTTTTCTAACGTAATTTGCTGCAGAGCCTGGAGTTTTGTCACAAGTTTCCCCAAATGACCTCTTTAAATCAAAATCTCCTCTTCCAAGGATATATGAACCTCCAGGGAGTCGGTATAAATGAGCAGCACCATCTGCATGACTTGATCACTTCTTTTTTTTGCTTTGTGTAGTTGTCTGTTCTCTCTGTTGCAAATGTCAGGGTTAAAGTTCGTCAACACAGGATTTACTGTGCACTGCAAAGTTGCTCAGAATATTATTACTTAGTGGCTAGGGCTTGAAAGAGAGTGTGAACTCGTTCAGATTGAAAGGAAGAGGTAAGTCCTACAACAACGATTGGAATGCCTGTAAGAATCCTTTTGAAAAACATTTCTTTAGGTTCTTCAATTTACCTTTCTTTTATTTATTTACTATCCATTTGCTTGTGCTGTGATTGTTACCTTTCACAAAAAAAGACCTATTAAAGAGACTTAAAAAAAAAAAAGTTATTTTGTGGAATGAGAAGAAGGACTTTATAATATACTGCAAGTGTAGCTGTAATTGGTGTATAATTGATAAATGCTCTGAAATTGAGTGTATCAGTCTACCACGTGCCTGTGCATGAGTTGTGCTATCTGTGAAACAAAGCATTAATCTTCCCAACAAACCATTTTTGAGCCTTTTTATTACGTGAATATGCTATAAAAAGATTAAAGGAATGCTGACTTCTGTGTACTCTTGTCTTAATTTGTGGTTTACAGATGCTTTACTTTTTACTGTAGATGCTTTACTTCTACACAACAGAGCAATTCCAGAATTGAGGCAGCATTTGGGTTGAAATAAACAATTCAGCATGTTAAATCTTTTAGTAGATCAGCTTTGGACTGAAGAGTTTTTTCCCCTTCAAAGCTGAAGAGCCCTTTAAGCCTTTTGAAGAAGTGAAGATTAGGACCAAGTGAAACAATTCTGTCGAAGACCTAGGAGCTGAAAAATGGGAACTGGAATACAAGAATCAGGGAGTCTCAAAGACCAAAGTGCCATCCGGTCATTCATTTTGAAGCATCAAGCATGCACTTGGATGAATAGCTGTAAATGTATGCAACCTCTAAATTACAAAAAATAAATAATAGAAGGATTGCAAGGGCTTACCAGTTGTCAAACACTACTGCTGTGGTCCTGATGTGGAAATTAATATATCTGTTGAGCCAAGCTTTGCATTGTAATCTAACTGGAAAGTTTATAAAATCCCTACATGCAATGCTAAATAATGACTACAATGCATAGAGCTTTTGCCAAGCTCAGAAAGTATATTTGGAACTAAACAAGATCTTATCAGAGTGTGCTTTTACCTATTCTTTGCTCAGCTGTTAGAAGGCAGAAGATGGCGTTTGCAGGTCCCTGTGCTGCAGTCAGCCTGGCGTGATCACCCTGCCTTACTGCTGGGCAGCAATGAGTGTTCCAAGAGGCAGGACAAGGTCCTGCCAGTGCTGCCTGAACACTTACACAGCTCCTGGGCCGTGGGCAGTGCAGGTGAAGTCAGCTCTCATCAGGCTGTGATGTGCTGTGTGACTGCAACTTACCTGATTTGATGTTTGGAGAGTTTCTGATCATGTGCTCTCTTGGTAACTATGGAGAATCTTAATGTAGCTAGTTATGTGGGAAGTGCCTGGATAGTGATGTGGTGAAGCTTGCACACAGAATCATCAAATCCTTAAGGTTGAAAAAGACCTCTTAAGCTCATCAAGTCCAACCATCAACCCTGCCCCCTGTGCCCACTCTTCCGTGATCCTCAGTGCCACATCTCCTTGTTTCTGGAACACCTCAGAGATGGTGACCACCTCCCTGGGCAGCTGTGCCACTGCAGCACCACTCTTTCTGAGAAGCTTTTCCTAATACCCACCCTGAATCTCTCCTGGCATGTATGTAGTTCTTATCCAAACATCTAGAAATGAGCAGTGTGTTGGCTGGAGAAACCAGTAGCAAGTAAAAAAATACTTGCGTTATTTGTTTAAATTTTCTCTGTGAAGAAGGATACGTGTCACTTGCACAATTCACTCAAGTATTTGATATACGTGGAATGGAAGGCAAGAACTGCAATTAAAAGAAGGTTTAGCAGAAGTTGAAAATACAGTGATCCTTTTTGTCTAGGCTGTAGTATTTAATTGTGTTGGTGCAATAATTATTTCTCTTTGTAACCTCTGGAACAGCAGGGAGATATTCAAGGTGCCCAGGGAGGAAATGCTGGCATGATAATATATGTGTTCATGTATTTATTTATAAATACAGCCTGGAAAAGCTGACTGCTAGAAGGAATGGGAACACTTTGGCTTTTAAAAATAATCTGTGGTAACAGGAGTGCATAGGGATGCACGCTTCAGTTGTTCTGCCTTTGGAAAGGATATGCATAATCAGTAAATGAGGAAAATGTATGAGTGCAGTGCTATACACGGAGTGAATCTGCAAAACTCCTTAGCCATACAAAAGCAGTGAGAGGCAATTATTGGTATGCATTAGTGGAAAAATGCACACATTTCTGAAAACACACCAGAACTGTGCCTGATGGTAGGTTGGAACCACTTGAAGAGCTGCCTCATCTTAGGCAGTGTTTTATGTAAGGGTCCACAGCTGTTCACACACTGTACTTAGAAGGATCAGCTGTTGGATGTAACCAGAAATTGAATATTGAGCTTGGTGGAGCATTTGCACGATGTGGTATGATTGCTGTTTGACAGCAAGGCAATTTAAATGAAGAAACATTATTGCATTTGAGGATGGGTGACAGCTAATTGCGCTGCGTGCTCCTTGGCCTCTCTGCATCATTCCTGGCATTGTGTTAATTCCTGCTGTGTTAAACTGCTTGGGATTGGAACAAATTAGCTTGGGATGTGAGTGCGTGGAGACTACATTAGTGGCAGAATTGGCTGTGTTACCCACTTAAGCTAAGGAAGAGTTGCTTGCCATGCAGCTACAGGCTTGTGTTAATATCTAAATATTCCTCTTCATCGCAGGGGGTTGGACTAGGTGACCTTTAAAGGTCCCTTTATGATTCTATGATAATAGAGACTGAAATTTTGGGGTTAGATGTTAGTTCAGCTTTGTCTCACAGGGAACAGATCTCTGCGATGTTTCATAATGCAGAAATGTTCCAGGAAGTCACGGGGGAGGGAGGGAGCATGTTTGTATTCTCCAGACTGATAGCTGACATCCAGAAGAAAGGGAAGCCTGCCTTTCCCAACACCCATAGTGGTGGTTTGTGAGTGCATGACAGCTCGGAGGAAATTCATGTTTGCAAAAGCAGTGCTGAGATTTTCCTATATTGCTGACTCTGTGCAATTCAGTTGCATCTGTGCATGCAGTGTTTGCTTCATGCATGGTGTTGTTCTTTGAAATGATGATTTTTTTATGGTACTCTACCTCAAGTCAGTGTTGCTGCAGGTTAGTGAAAAGAATTGGTGAGTGAGGGCCTTAAATTGTTGAAAGAATTCAGGTAAAACCATTACTTTTTCAGTGCGTTATCAGTTTATTGTGTAGGACATCATATAAAACTAGATTACGGAGCACATTCCTCTTCATATAGTTTAAAGCTGGACTACATTCAGCTGCCATCTATATTGAATTGCAAAATGCAATGTAGAAACCATCCACAAATTCTCAATGTGAACAGAAATGTTAAGCTCTATTAACTATCCTTCTAGCATGTGTGTGTCTCAATGTGCTTAAAAAAGAACTCGATCCTGTTTTATATTGTTTAAGGAAATTAAACAGTGAGACTTTGTTTACAACAGTGGGTTATTTTAAAGACAGTTCCTTGCCCTCCAGTTGGATCATGCTTACTTATTTCTACTGCTTTATGGCCAATATAGCCATAGCAAATTGGTATTATCTGTTGTTTATAAACTCTGTGCTCATGCTCTAAGTGAAAGCCGCTTTTAATCTGAGCTGCGTCCTCTTGAGGGGAGAATTAGGCAACCACAGCACTGCTAGCAATCATCCCTTAGATTGACCTTAGATTGCTTATATGAGAGAAGCTTTACCCAGTTGTTGCAGATCTGGCAAAATAGTTAACAACCAACTACACTGAAGACTTAAGATAACAGCTCAAGAATTAATTTGAATCACATGCCATGTGACACTGAAGTGTAGCTTCACCTTCTGTTTCTTGGCTTCCTAACTTCTGGCTCTTTTTCTTAGAACTTAATACATCTGTAAAGTACCTGTAGCCTTAATTCTCTGCTAAATTAAAAGACCACGTAGTCAAACAGCAAGTTCTGGAGTAGCCTTAGCAGTGTTGACCTGCCTGCTGACAGTGTTTGGAAGAGGATGCTGATAGTTGCTAAGCACCTTGTCCTTCACACAAACTTCTTTGGAGTTGGCAAAGGCTCCTGACTGTGAGTTATCTAAGGAGCAGACTTCTGTTGCAAATAGAAACCAATTAGCAGGTCATTCCCATTGCAACTTTCTACCAGCAGTAAGGGCCAGTTCCTTGATTTAAAAATAAATAAACAAATAAACTTGACATATTATGGCACATAGAAACTACTAGAATGATTGTGTTAAATATTTTGATAGAATGGAGATATAAAAAGAAAAAAACAATTTTGAGAGAACTGCATACAGGTTTACTTTTAAAGCCAGACTATATTCCTAACAGCCTGCCTGAAATTTGAAACAGTGCTTTCCAATTTACCCCAATAGTTTTGGGGTATTGTTTTGTTTTTTTTTTAATTTGTTTGTTTTTTTGTTTTTTTTTTGTTTTTTTTTTTTGCTGCAGTGCAAGTTTTTCTCTCTGATGAAATTTTAATTTAGAAATACATAACATTTGATTTGGTTGTAATAATTTAGAATGGTAGAAATGCAGTGAAAACTGCCTAAATGTGTGAAAATAAGGAAGTGACACTAACAAATTGTGTTCTGATAGCACAAGCAGAACAAAACACAGGATAAGTAATGAAAGCTGAGCTTTAAGTTTGAAATACTTATTTTTTATGCTGATCTGATAACTGAACACAAGACTTAAAGGTGCTAAAGTGTATTTCCTGTTTAAAACAAGTAGATTCAAGAGAGAGAGGAGCATGGCCCAGTGGCTGTAAGCTGAGTTGAGATGTGAACAAGGGTAGGAGAGCAAACCCAAGACCTGCCCTCAGAGCTGTGAATGAATGTTGTGCCTGTGAGCACTTCTGTGGAATGATTCCATCTTAATTCTCAGCTCTTCATGAGGTAAGACTATAAAATGGGTTTAGTGGTCAGAATCATGCTCCTGTAGGCTGCGGGATTATTTCAGTGGCTAGAGCTGCTGGGTTCTGTGGAAGGTGGCAGTTTAGCAAAGCTTTTACAGCTGCACAGGTAGGCAGTATCATATCATCTATCCTGCCCAGAGGAGCTGTGGATGCCCCATCCCTGGAGGTGTTCAAGGCCAGGTTCGATGGGGCCCTGGGCAGCCTGGGCTGCTATGAAATGTGGAGGTTGGTGGCCCTGCATGTGGTGAGGGGGTTGGAGCTTCATGATCCTTGAGGTCCCTTCCAATCCTGGCCATTCTGTGATTTCCCCAGCTCCTTAAGTTTTGGAAAATAGAATATAAAAAGCACCAGGCTTTGCTTTTTAAACTATTTATTGTCTTGTTATGGGAAGCAAACAAAAGGAGAGACCTTGTACCTTTTACTGTGTTATTGCCACGAACCTAAAGGATTTTGATCAAGTATTTGGAGTTGTTTGCATCACTTTGAGGTTACGTCTTATTATTCCCTTTGTTGTCAGGGTGGCAATTTTAGAATTGGAAGTTCAAGAGATGACACAGTTGACAGTCAGTTACCTTTAAAGCACTTAGCCTGGCTCTGCCAACATCTTACAATGCTGTAAAACTGGAATTAATGCTATTGAATTCAGAGAGGATAATTCCTCTTTACCTTCATTTTTAAGTGTTTACAGTAAGAGTAGGGGAAGCTGCAATTACCTTAGCACCTCATGATTTGCTTTACTATTTAATACTCTTTTACCTATTTAAATTTCAGATGGTAAAGACAGAGAGGCAGTTTTCTCACCTCCTCCTGTGAGGAGAAATCAACAATCAACATCTTGTAGGTATTGTTTTTGTTTTCCATGAGCTAGGCCTGCAGGAATGCAGCACCTGCTGCTGGTGCATGGGCAGCACCCTTCCCTCTGGGTTGGAAAGGCTGTTCTTCCTGGAAACTCTACAGCGGTATGGCTTTTGTGGCTTCCTCCTGGAGGCACTCTAAATGTTTGTTGTTGTTGTTGCATTTTTATTTAAGAGATACTCAACTATCCTCCTCTGGTTCTAATTTACCTTAAAATAACTTGTCCATTCTTTTGGACACTTGGGGCAGGAGAAAGCTGACTTCTCTTGTGCTGCTATGGTATGAGTTCAGCATTCAGTGTAGCCATCACTCAGCATTGACCAGACATCAGTGTGCTATTAACCCCACCTGGGCTGAAGCCAGGGCATGAAGAGGTACAGGGTTAACTCAAGTTATGGCAAGTAATTGTATGCATTTTGATACATTGGCTAAACACGCTCTGTGAACAGATAAAAATATGCAGCCTTGCGTTCTGTTTTGTAAAGGAATTTGAGAACAGGTTTCATGATTGCCAAATAATTATCATTTTTTTTGTATGTTTGAGACTCCATTTTCAGACAGCATAAATCCATGACCTTCACATGGTCGAATGGAAAGTATAGAATTGCAATCAGATATTCAACTCAAAAATCTGATCACCTCTCTCTACTGGACATTTATAAGCCATGTCATAGCAGTGAGAAATATCCCTCCCTCCATAGTCTGCACTTATTCACGTCACCACTTTTTGACAGTACATACATTTGTGAACAACTTTTCTCAAGGATGAGTAGAATTTCATCAAAAATCTCCGATGAGATCTTGAGATCTCAGTAGGAATTGCAACTACTGTAGTTAAACCATATATACTATATTACCTATACTATATTATATATTTTTTGAGAGCTGCTCTGAAGATAATACATCTTATTTTGTGATGTTGGCCCATGACATCAGAGGCCGATGTTGGTAGTATGGCTGTAGAGGTTGAGCCATCCCACCAGTAGCTCATCATGTTTTGATGCTGTGTGACAGATGGCAGCCGAGGGACATTCAGACAGAATGGCAGCTGACATGGAAGTGCAGATGAAGCAAAGGTGTGTCACTGAATTCCTCCATGCAGAAAAAAATGGCATCCATTGACATTCATCGACACTTTCTGAGCTTTGATGGAGACCAAACTGTGGGTGTGAGCACAGTGAGGCAGTGGGTGGTGTGTTTCAGCAGTGGTGACAGTGATAGTGGGTCACTTCCACTGGTTCAGGTTTTTATGAGTACAGCATACCGGCTCTTGTTCATTGCTGAAGAAAATGCAGAGCTAATGGTGATGACTATGTTAAAAAATTGTGGTTTGTAGCTGAGAATTTGCTCTGTCAAACAGTGTTGTCAGTTGTATCAGTTGTAGGAAGGAGGCATTACTTTCAGTGTGACCTGTGTGTATGTGGCCCAAGACACTTCTTCCTCACTCTGTGGCCAAGGCAAACCAAAAGGTTGAACACCCATGGAATATGTGATATCAAATAATATAATTTCAGTGCATTTAACAGCTTTGATAAGCATATACCATGTTACAAAAATGCACAGCATAATTGATAGTGAGCATTCCTATGAGGAGAACAGCAATCAGGTTAAGTAGTGATGTCTTTAGCTGAATGAATGCAAAGGAAAAGAGCTGACACTTTTATATGTGTGGGGAGAAAAGGAATGGGCTTCTGGTAAGGGCAGTGGTTGCTGGGGTGATATGGGGTTTGTCTCAGCTCTTCTATACACTTCTTACTTGGCTGAAGGAAAGTCAACATTGAGTTGTTTCTGGTTGTTTTTTTTTTTTTTTCTTTCTCCATTTGCAGCCTTTTGAACCCAGTATTTTTTTTCCTACTGATATCTAATGTAAGAAGGTTTCAATTAGGTCACATAGCACAGTTGGGCCAGAACTTGGGGCCTCTGTATTATTGGAGTGACAAAAAGAAACCCTACAGTAGGGAAGTTACACTTACTTTCATTTTTAGCCTTTTGCAAAGCATAATAAATTTTATTTCTTTCTCCTCAGGGTTCATAAACTTGTGCCAGCATTTTGTTCTGTTCTTCAGCAGAAGTAGCTCTACTGTGAGTGAAATGAGATTAGTGAAAAGAAGAAACAGGATATCCACCCAGCTTTTATCTGAATAGCCCTTCAGGAATGAACAGTTTCAGCTTTGATTTCTTTTTTAAGAGTTAGTTAAACATATGTATAATATGAATTTTATTTATACTTGCTAAAAATGTACTTTAAAAATCAACAACTTTAATGTGAATAACTGACTAAAAAGTAATGTAGCAGTTGTCTTATTCTCCTGCCCGGTCCTTTCCTGATATGAAGGCTTTCTGCTCTTCTGCATTCTTTGGCATTTCTCCAGCAAGGTTCCATCTGATAGCTCACACAGTTCTGGTTTCTTTGTGAAGATTCAGTGAGAGATGACTTTGCAGGCTTTGCAAACATGGTACCACAGGAAGGAAGATCATATATAGTGTGCAGAGCAGAAAGATGAAACACTTTGTAGGTGTGGAGAAAAAAAAAAAAAGAATAAGCACAAGCAAATTTTGTGGCAGAGAGAAATAGGGATGGTTCTGGGAGGAAGCAGTTATCTGGTTGATTTGCTAATCTACTGAAACCACTTTGATGCCAGTTGAGACTTACAAGCATCTCTACCGCCTCCAAACTATACAGCCCACAAGAGTGAGTAAGTCATGCACTAATTTCATGCTGCAACCTTACATCCTTGCTTTGCCCCTGCAAAGTTATTGCATGCAGTACTAAAATACCTTCTTTGCTGCTGCTAAGAGTTTAATCTAATGGCAGAAACAGCACTTTGCAGCACGCCCAGTGCTGGGATAGCAATCATAGCTACAGTAGTATGAGCGATCCAGGGTAGGTGCATTTCTGCATGCTGAATCATTGCTGCAGCACTGTGTCATTGTTTTGGGAGTAGACCCAGTCTCTGGTGATGACAAACAGCCTTGTGCTTGTGTAGTGAGGCATACCTGTGAAGACAGGATCAGAAAGGTAAAAGTGCAAGAACTTCATGGGTTAAGATAACAAGGAAAGAAGAACAAGAAACTCATTCACTGCTTCCCATTGGCATGCAGATGTTCTACCACTCTCAGGAAAGCAGGGTTCATCGTGTCATAGTTCTTTAGGAAGACAAATGCCATCACTCCCAACATTCCCTCCCCTCATTCCAGGTTTCATTGTTAAGTACAATACTGTATGGTATAAAATAGCCCTTTGATCAGCTGGGATCAGCTGTCCTGGCAGTGTCCCCTCCAGGCTCCTTGCTGGTCAGCCAGCATGAGTAGAAGTCCTTTGCTCTGCGTGATCCCTGCTGAGGAACAACTAAAACATTGATGTGTTATCAACATTCTTCTCATCAGAAATCTAAATGCATTATCTTGTGAGCCCCTAGGAAGAAATTTTAACTCTATCCTAGCCAAAACCATATAATCATAGGACATCTCAAGTTGGAAGAAACCCATACGGGTCTTCAAATCCAGCTCCTGACTCCATGCAGTACCACACAAAAATCAGACCGTATGTCTGAGAGTGTTGTCCAGGCACTTCTTGAACTCTGGCAAGCTTGGTGCCGTGGCCTCTCCCCTGGGGAACCTATTTCTGCCATTGGGTTAAACATGACAGCTCTTGAAATAAAATACATTGTGTGCTTTGTGATCAGTCATTTCCTCATACCTTTACTTTCCTTCTCTGTTCTAGTCTCTGTTGAGATTTCTAGGATGGTGCTCTCCCAGGTAAGGTCATGCCACCAACTCCCTTCCAGAAGATGGAGGTTACTGCCTGCAATTGGTTGAGGGTGGCAGAGACCCTTGATGTCTCCTGTTCCAACTGCCTTACTGAGGCAGGGTCTTCTAGAGCTGGTTGCCCAGATCATATCCAATGGGCTTTTGAAGCTCTCAAAGGTAATTTGTGTTGCTCTGTATGTAAAAAACAATTTAAAAAGCCCACCACCATAATTTGTTTGTGTACTTTTGAGTGTGCTTATTCAGAGTGGTAGACTTTGGAAAATGCCTACCTCACTGAGATGTGGTAACTGAACCTGCTCTATATAAGAACCTGCTGTCACTGTATAATTGTATCTGCAAACTGAAACAGGTTCATTTTCATGGCTGTAGTGATGTCAGCAGGTAATTGTAACATAATTTGCAAGAGGTTATTATGAAGATGGAAGTCTTAACCTTTTGATAAACTATGTTTAGTAGAGCATCCATCCAAGTAAATCATAATTTTGAAATGTTGACATTGCTGTGTTTTGTTTTTAATTTAAAACTTAGTTGATGCATCCATCTGCAATGGGACCTGAAGAAATTCCAAGCTGAATGCTTTTCCCTCAATTATGTTTGTTTCTTGTCTCGTAGCTGTGACTGCATTGACTCCCACGCAGGCAAGCTTTGAAGGAAGGCAAAAGTTTCAGCCTCCCTCAGCACTGGAGATGGGACATCCTTTGGTATTTCAATTGTGTACCTTATGACCAATTTCTCGTGTGGCAAAGATCCAGCATTTCAGTGTTCTGCAAACGCAGCTGGGGCAGCATCAGGAAACATTCTGGTTTATAAATACAGAATTTTAGAACTTCAGCCTCTAGCAAAATTTGCCACGTGCTCCAGATTATAGTGGAATCTTTTTTGCAGTAATATGGATCTCCATGTTCTGGGTAGTCAAGTAGGTCAGTCCAGAATTCCAAACCTGTCCATCTCCAAAACGGTGGTAAATGGCAGGGAGACTTGAAGATACAAGCCCAATTTAAATATCATGGATATTTAAATATTTCATATTTTCTCTTTGAGTTTTGAACAGTAGCTACTGCCTGCATCTTTGAACGTTGGCAGTATGGCAGATGTTAGTAAAACTTCTTTTAGGTCCTGTGTAAGTAACAAATGTATCACCCACCCTGTTAAAGGCTGGAACAGCTTCCTATATGAACAGAGGTTTTATCCAGGATTTTACACTTCTTACTGTACCACAGTGTTTATTGCAGGAGCTGCATCTTAAAACTAAAAGAACAGTCTGCCCCATAGCAGGTGCTGCTCACAATATCCAAAACCAAAGATGCTTAGTTATTGTACTGATGCCTGGAAAAGAGAAGCTATAGTTTGAGTGTCTTGTTAGACACAGCAGGTTAGATCTGGGCCTGATGAATTTCAGCAGGTTTTGTTCGGAAGGCTTCATTGGCACTACTAGGCTTGGTTCTTTGGGGAGATGTATTGAGGAAACCCATCCTTGCAGAAAAATGAAGTTAATTTTTACCACAAAAGAAACTAACTTGACAACTTAGTTTGTCCTGACACCTCCAGGTTAACAGGAAACTGATTACAGCATAACAGTCTCTTGCTGTCTACCCTCTACGTATACAGTAGTTTAGAAATAAATCCACTGAAATTAATAAAGTGGCTGTAACTTAAACTTCTTTGCTGTTTTACAAATGGTTATGATTTAGATCATGTCTGAAGGTTTTGGGCATATTTTTAATCAGTGCATTTGCAGAGGAATATAATGAAATTTAACAAATTTGTATTTGGGCTCAAAAAGAATCTGTTTGTACAAACTGGGAAAGGACCAGAAATCATACACTGAAGCAGCTGCTAAATATACTTTAATTGTGATTTAGAGCATACCATTCAAAGACCTAAAATTTGTTTTGAAATTCAGATTCCTTCGAATACTGCTTTAAAAGGAGACCTCTGTTTAATTCTTTGAATTCCCAACTGCTGTAGCCTGTTCTTATGTGATTCTCTTGCCACTGATGCTTGTAGGGAATCATTTCATTGCTAAATCAAGTGAATATATTCAAATTATAGCTTTTCCTTTGCTTCACGGCCTTTTTCTCATGCTGTATGCTAAACATAACAAGAATCATAGCAGTGCTGCACTGAATGAATGCTGGAGAAGGAGGATTTTCTCCCTGTTTGAGGTGTTTGATGGAAAGAGACCCCAAAATATCCTCAGAACCTCACCTTAAACTGACTGTGTTCTTTTGATATGGTGTTATCATTGTCTGAGATGCTCACAACGTAAAGCAAATCTGCCAGAATTACTTGTTGCTGTGTGTTCTTTACAGACAAAGGGCTTGTAGTCATCACTGAGGATGAAACAGTACCCATTTTTAAATGCATTCTGCGTGTGCAATGCAGAGCCTGGTTCAGGACGTGCCTCCTCCTTTTCCTCTACCCAGTCATCATGTTTCCTTTCACCCAGGTGGCTTGTTGTGCAAACATGAGAAAGCAAACTGCTGACTTTGTCAGTGGAAGAGCTATTTCTTTTTGCCGTTGGTACATAAATCCAAGTTGTTCATCCTTCTGAAGGCATGGGAACTGATGGAAGGACCACTAGACATCGCTCGTTGTTTTAATAGCACTTCTGTTTTGTACCACTGATGTCATACGTGCAGAATGTGTTAACGTGTTTTCAGTAGGCTTAAGGCAGTGGTGGAGCAGGTACATGTGGGATGCAGTGGCACAGCTGCCCAGGGATGTGGTTGGGTCACCAAACCTGGAGGTGTTCCAGAACCGTGGGGATGTGGCACTGAGGGATGTAGTGGGCATAGTGGGGTGGGCTGGGATTGGACTTGGGGATCTTGGAGGTCTTTTCCAACCTTGATGACTCTATGATTCTATTCTGTGCAGAGTGGTTGTTTCCTGAATGGTTTATAACCTTCTATGTTTTGTTTTATTTTGTTTTAAAAGTACTTAGTCCAGTAGTGTGTACTGCATAACAAAAATAAATGCTTGGATTGTTTTTCCCTATCAGGCAAAAGGAAGGAATGGCTGGAAAAGGAGCAAATTCTTTTAAATTGTTTTCTTATTATTGCTCTTTCCAAAGGAAAGGTAAAGCTTATGGAAGGTAAAAGCAAAAGTGAAGCACTGACTTCATGTTATTGCCCATTTTTTTGGACACCTTTGTTCCTTCAGGAACAAATCTCAGCAGGATTAATTCCTATGTGTATAAATCACACAAGGATAATATGTCATTTCTTGATCTGTGAAAAAGCAGAAAAATAACTGCTTTTAATTTCCTCCCTTAAAAAGAAGATAAAGTACTGTGTACTGGTCTAGATTCAAATATCCCAGATATTTTGCAGGATATGTTCTGCACTGCTGCATCACTAAGTCTGCAGTCATCTTTCCCTGTAGGTGCTGTGGGGAGCACAGTTCCCATTTCTGCTGAAGCAGTGTTCTTGTCTGGAAGATGAATTTTCTGTGAGAGAAGCTTAGTTTGCTGTGTTTATGGCTTACAGTCTGTTGTTGAATGCTGTATGGTAGTTGTAATACTCTGATGTATGAGGCTGTTTAGGAGGATTATATATATAGTCCAAATTTTTAAATAGTAAATGGTCTTCTAAGCTGTTCTGAATGGTACTGGGGAGAATGCCTGCTGTGGGAAGGAAGGACTGGGAAGAATGCCTTAGTGAGGGAGAGACAAACATCTCAGCAATCCTTTAGCATTCTGATATCGACTGTTCCTGTGGTTCCTGTTGACTGTTGACGAGAGTGAATAGTAAGAGGACAAGGAGGAATGGTTTTAAACTGAGACAGGAGAGGTTTGCGTTGGATATTAGGAAGAAGTTTTTCACCCAGAGGGTGGTGAGGCACTGGAACAGGTTGCCCAGGGAGGTTGTGGATGCCCCATCCCTGCAGGCATTCAAGGCCAGGCTGGATGTGGCTCTGGGCAGCCTGGTCTGCTGGTTGGTGACCTGCACATAGCAGGGGGTTGGAACTGGATGAGCACTGTGGTCCTTTTCAACCCAGGCCATTCTATGATTCCTGAGATGTGCTGCATCCCTCACATTGGTAAGGTCCACATTGTTGTGGAGGGTGTGTGTGTACATATGCTATATCATAGAATCATTTGGGGACCTTTAAAGTCCATCTGTCCCACTCCCTGCACTGAACAGGGACACCCACAGCTCCATCAGTGCTCAGAGCCCATCCTGCCTGACCTTAGCTGTCTGCAGGGACAGAGCATTCACCTCATCTCTGGGTACCCTGTACCAGTGCATCACATTGTGTGTCCAGCAGATGTGATGGGCATAAGCTTCTGCTACCTGTGCTTGTACCTCTGAAGCACATGTCCCTGCTCTTCTGAGCCAAGTCATTCACTTTGTATCACTTACTGAGTCTATATAGCACCTTTCCACCACTGAACTTCCAAATAGATGGTACCTATTTTACTACAGAAGGCCAACCCTGACCTTTAGCACTACCCGGGAATTATACAACAGAATCTTCTGTCATCTTGAGTGGCTCTCCCTTTTTGGGGGACAGATTCTCTGACTGATGCATGTGCCTAGTTTGGCTAAGGATGCTGCTGTTTCTGTAGTTGGAGTTACTTCACCAGTAACTCAGAATATTTTGTGGAATCAGCAGAGGGAAGCGAGTACGTGACATCCCTGCCTGCTGGCTGCCTTTTCTCCCTGGAGCTACTACGTAGCTGTAAGTCTTGGCGTTGTATTTTACCCCCCTGGAAAGTTTGTTTTACCATTTAACAGTTGGAACAATGCAGGCACGGAGAACTTCAAAGGGACTTTGCTTCTACAGCAGTGAGATCCAAGCAGAGCAGGTTCCTTCCTGTAAACACTCGCTTTTCATGGCTCAGATTCCTTCTTTTTCAAAGTGCCTTTATTTAGAAGCACCTCTTAATGCCACGTTCAGGAGTTTGAAGGTGTGTATGATCCTCCTGGGCTGTGCTTTGCTTGTAGAGGAACTAAATTCATCTTCTCATATGCTGAGAAATTATGATAGGCTGAATTGTTTTTCTGTTCGTTTGCTTTATAACTTCTTATTTCTGGTAATTAAATATAGGCTTTGCACATAGAACCAACACAAGTTATGTGCTTATCTCATGAATCACTGCTTTATCTACTTTGCTTTATCAGGATTTGAATCAGTAGTGGTTGAGGAGCTCATCCAGATAGAAACTTCATTGTTTCTCATCTCAGGCTGCTTATTGCAGTGGAAGGAAGTGGTGGATGCTGTAAGCACCTAATGCAGCCATAGGTGTCTGTGTTCATTGCAGGGGAGTTGGGCTACACAACCTTTAAGGGTTCTTTCCAAGTCAAACAATTCTGATTCTATGACTCTGTGATTCTAAGATCAACCACTGATAACTGCTGGGGTGCCAGCAGCAAAGTGATGCTGCCATAACACAGCTCCCTTGGACTGTGAATCTCACAGAATAAATAGGGGCATTTGAGTTCTTTGACACAACAAGGATATTTTCTAGCAGGTTAAGTGATACCGTTTCATTATTTTTTCTCTATTCTGCCTTATTTACTGATCTGCTAATCTGCTACTCAGGATTGTTGATACCATAGAGATTTGGCTGAGAAGGCTTCCTACTCTCCTTTGGGATTTCTTATTTAATTGGAGCAATGTTGGTGCTGTTTTCTTGCTATAGAGGATTTAGGTTAGGCATTAGGAGGAAATTCTTGACTCTGAGAGTGGTGATGCCCTGACATGGCTGCCCAGAGCTGTGGGTGCCCCATCCCTGGAGGTGCCCAAGGCCATGGATGGGCCCTTTGCAGCCTGAGCTGGTGGGGGCACCCAGCCCACGGCAGGGGTTGGGACTGGATGGGCTTTAAGGTCCCTTCCAACCCATGCCACTCTGTGCTTCTATGAAATACTAAATGGGAATGATGCATACCTTTTTTAATAGTGGGTACAAACTATTGGAGCCTTTTCACAGGGAGCTCTGATGGCCAAGCACAGGCTGGGGGAGTGATGATGCAGCTGATGTTAAATGGTCAGCTTAATCTGTCTTGCTTTAGTGTCTGTCTAGCATTAACATCTCTGAATATGGCAAGGATATGAAGATAACAATTTTACAGTGCTGTGCATGGTTGTAGTACAGATACAGAATGTAAATGGTGCATTGAATTGGCTCAGTTTTAGTGTTCCTTAACGTCAGTTTGACTGGAAGGAGGGCTTGCTCTGGTATAAGGCAGTGCAGAGTTACAGGTCCTAAGAAATAAAGCCTCCCTACTCTTGCCTTCTTTCTAAAGCTCTTGATGCAAGACAAAATGACTTGTGTTGTGAAAGCCTCTGCCTGAGATTGGCATGACAGGCAATAAACCATGCAGCAGGGAGGGAGATAAAGGAGGCCTCTGAGCTCTGTCTGCTGCCAACAAATGCAGCCTTGGATGAGTTGCCATTCCCCTTTATCAAATCCGTACAGTGGTGAACAATGCTGGAGCCTTCAAGAGACTCTCAATGCTTTTCTGTTATTTCAAATGAAAAAAAAGAGAAGCATCCCATTCAAATCATACCATTGTGAGTCAGCTGTGTGGTTTTTGATAAAGCAGGTACCTGAGCTTAATGCTGCTGAACCAGGTGACAGATGCACCCACAAACCCAGGCGCTGCCTGATCTAAGGTTTATAAAACACAGATATAGAGCTTAGCACTTGAACTAAAAGACCATTCCCACTGGAAAAAAATAACTTGGTGAGGATGGGAAGAGATCTGATTTTTTGCTACTAATCTCTGTTGGATTTGCTCAGTGATTTTGGGCAAAGTGAATTGTCTGAGTTCTGAAGGGAGCACTGGTCTTGCCACAAGCTTGGCAGATCTTACAGAAGAGCTTTGGGGTTTTAAAAACTTACGGTATCAGAATCCTACTTGAAACTGTATGCTGGCTAAAAATCATAATAGGTATTCCTCAAGTTTGCAGAGTGTATTTCTTACAAAGAAGCTGTGGGGAATCGCAGCATTGGCAGCCTTTCAAGCAATCTCTCACAATACAGCTTTATGCCTGTAACATATTTTCTCTTCCTTTCTTTTTGCAAGTCATGTTTTAACCAGATTTCTTTCCCTTTCAACTTGGAAGGCAAATGTGATGTTTAAAACACAGTGTTGTACTTGGAGAGGCTGTATTTTCCTCTCATTCTGTGGAACAATAAATGGAAACTTACATGTTTGGTATTGCACAGTCCAACTCTTCCTTTGGGAGCATTCAGTCGTCCAATTGCTGATGGGAAAATCAAAGTTCAAGGGAAAAAATAAAGGTATAAAGAGGGAGAGAGAGGCAAGGGAAAGTTTCTTCAGGTGCTTGCTTTTACCAGCCAGCCAAACATCAGCAGTGGGGTTGGAAGCTCTACTGTGTGAGCCAAGTATCTGTCTGAATTCTTTCTGTGCAGACTTCTGAATGCTTCTAAGCCTTTCTGCTTTTAGTATCGTGCTTACACCTGGCACTGTGTGGCACTGAACAGTGATATCAGCCAAGAAAGTGAACCTGCATATCTTCACGCTGCTCCAGCCTTGCAGAAATGGCATTTATGTTTTATTTTGTTCATTTATGGCTTGAATGCTGTGGACCTTTTGATTTATATTTGTAGCATTTAGGTAAGGCTCTTTACACTTCTGTTAACCAGCACGATAGCAGCAATGCATTTCTGTCTTCCATTCTCTCCCACACTGCGATAACCACAGTGGTGCAGGTTGGTGGCAAAGACAAAAATACTCTTCTCGTCCTATACGTGGTCTGGCAGTGACAGCTCATGTTGGTAACCCAAATCCTGTGAACAAGGAAACAGGACAGCAAACTCCACTTTGCACTGCTGTTAAGTGAAGTGTGAGAAGAAACTGCTATCAACTGTTAATTGCACAAAAGAAATGGGGTGTGGTGACTTGACGGTGACGCTCTTCTTTAAATTTCCTTTCACTGTCATTGTGCTTAAACCAACCCCTTAAATGTCTGCATGAGTAGATCCTTGTGGGAGCTAGTTATGAAACTGACACAGGTTGCCCAGAGATGAGGTGGGTGCCCCATCCCTGCAGACAGCCAAGGTCAGGCTGGATGGGCTCTGAGCACTGATGGAGCTGTGGGTGTCCCTGTCCAGTGCAGGGAGTGGGACCAGATGGCCTTGAAGGCTCCTTCCAACTCAAACCATTGAAAGAAACCACAGATTACATACTCTGAAAGCAGGGACACTTGTAACATGGTGATAACAGTTACCTGTAGAAGGGAATATTATTGTAGCATCCCGTTTTTGTAGCAGCAAATGACAAAATTGAATATTCAACATCTTTTCTGTGTTTGTGGTTATGCTTGGGCAAACTCATTCAATCAGCTGCATGAGTGAACATTTAAGGATTTTGTAAGCCAGAGTCACCAAATTATGGTAATTAGATGTCTTGTCTGTTTTGCTATACTGGCTGCAGAGCAGTAATGAGGTTAAAGGAATACTGTCAAGTTGATTATGGAACAAAAGTGACTTACCTAAAAGCTGCCATCATTCTCCTCTGTATATTTAAATATATGGATTTCAGTATGTCCTTTCTGCATGTGTTTAGTTTCATGTCTCTTAGAGGCAGACAGAATGGGCAGAATGGCAGAAATGTGTGGCCTGGTATGGAAGCCATATGAAGAAGTCATGTAAAAGAAACATAGAATATCCCAAGTTGGAAAGGACCCAAAAGGATCATTCAGTCTGACTCCTTGCTCCACACAGGACCACCCAAAAATCAAATCCTGTGTCTGACAGCATTTTCCAAGAGCTTTTTGAGTTCATTCCTTTCTTAAATGCTGTCAAATAACTTGGCAGTTTGCTTGATATTCACTCTATGTTTTAAAGGGACCTTGATCCTATTCTGTTCTATTCCTTTATAACAGTGTTTGATCTAGAAAATAAAGTGTTTTTGAGGTTTGCTTCTCACTGACGTTGCCACGCAGGTCATTGCCTTTTCTTTGTGCCTCTCTGACTGCATGCAGGAGAGATGCACAGCTCTCCCAAGGCTGTATTTTTCTGTAAAGAAAAATAATCGTGTTTACATAGCTGAGAATTTGATGCCTTAATGCCTTGTAGTTGAAGGTGCTTCTGAGAAAAGAAATGCTGGTTAAGTAACCCCCAAATTGGGTATGATAGCTTATCTGTTAAAATCAAGCAGTAGCTAAGCACAGCAAGGCAATATGCTGCAGTCTGATTTTACAGGGACTTACTCAGCTGGAACATGTGATCTTGATATGAATTTCCCTTTGCTCCTCTTTCCTCTTATATACTTTGTCATCTGTTATATTTAGTTCCTGTGATGTCCACTGGCTTTTATCTGAACGTCTGATATTAATTTCACATGTGCTGAGTGGTTTTTATCAAAGCAAGCTACTAGGTGCTTTCCCTTTGCAAAAAAATGCTGGAATGAGAGTCTTCTCTTAACCACTTCTTTCAGGGCCATGTTTGGAGGAAAACAACTGCTAACAAGTTATTTCTTTTGCAATACAGCTTTATCCTAGGGCAGCTGACCTTGGGTAATCTCCCCACCTGCCTGCAAACTACTGCTTCCTTCGTGTTTCCTGCAGGCAGGAGGAGGGAGAGAGAAGCACATCCAAACAATTGTTTTCAACCTGTGTCATTAGGACTGATGGTGAGAAGTGGGCATAAGTATCATGCACAGGTAATGAAGGGTATGCAGAAGAAGGAAAGTCAATTGGAAACCATTTATAAGTGACTGTAGTGGGAGTGATGGTGATGGGTTGAGAGTTGGACTGGGTGATCCTAGTGGTCTTTTACAACCTTAATGATGTTATGATTCTGTATAATGGCTAAGTAATGTTACTTGTTTATCACTGTAGCTCCAGCCATTGCCACCACAGTTTGCAGTATGCTCTTGCCAGCAAGAGTGAGGAAGTAAATGAGCTAAACAAAGTGGTATATCTCAAAAATAATTTCGGCAGACCTTATGACTTGGATTTTTATATTTGGATTTTTTATATATATTTTTTTCCTCTCTTCCCTCTCTACATTCAGTTTGGAAGTAATAACTGCATGTCTTCTAATTATTATTATTTTGTAAGGAAGCATCATGCAACTGGCCAACTATGTCTGCATTGCCTGGGGGGTACACTCTTAAGTGGAGATGAAGTCTGGAAATGAAGACAGTTGCATTTAGCTGATATACATGGTCTAACAGTGAAGATCTGCAGCTGCTAGCCTTTTGTTTTTCTCTGCTTGTACTATGTAGCTTGAAGGTTGTTTCCTTCCTTCATTGGGAGGGATGGAATATTTTTGGTTACAAACTGTTTCTTACTGCAAAACATTTTATCCAGTAATGATACAAATTGAAAGGGGGACAGCTGACTCAAGTTCCACGTTATGCTCCCAGCCAGTTTGATGGGGTTTTCCAGTCTGGGAACTTCCAACTGGGAAGCTGCTTTGTGAGTTCACGTGGGTGATCCAGTAGCCGTGGACTCCAGCAGTGACATTTTCAGAAGCACATATGTGATTAATGGTTTTTGTTTTGTCATTTCATATGAAGTATTGTAGGTTAAGTATTAGCTGAATTGTGCAGTTTAAAGCTAAGAGAAAACTTGGGGTTTGGCTACTAGTTACTCAGACTGGTCTGGTGTCTCCTTGATTTAGAGAAATAAAGTGTGATTAGGAGAGTTCTTTCAAAATGAACAAAAGTAGATCCTCTTCATCTACTGAAATTCCAGTGTCTGCCTATTCCTCAAGGTAGATCATAGAGTCACAGAATGGCTTAGATTGAAATGGACCTTAAAGTCCATCTAGTTCCAGGCTCTACCATGGGCTGGTTGCCACCCACTGGATCAGACTGCCAAAGGTCCCATCCAGCCTGACCTTGAATGCATCAAGGGATGGGACTCCTCCTGGCAACCTGTGCCACTGCTCTATGTAATTCAAAATGAACTGCAGCTATCATGCAGAATGCTTGTAATCTCTAAATTTGGTTTAGCTTTAGCAAAACTAATGCTTTCCTTGGTGATATGTATGTTTAATTTAAGTGGTACTTGAGATATGGGGAGGAACATCTGCTTTTGTTATTGTTTGTGGGACACTGCTGTGTATAGTGCTAAATCATGAATGTGCAATATAAAGTGCTTTTGCATATGCTGTCCCATATGAATCACAGTCAAGCAGGCAACAAATTGCATCAAAAAGCAAAAGTTTGTCGAGACAACCGGCAGGGAATCTCAAAGTTCAAAGTAAGAACTCAGAAGAAGCCATAATTTGACTCCTCAGTACATATTAAAGCCTTACATCTTGTTACTCTTTATGAATACCAGCAACTGGCTGTAGCCTACACTTGCAGCCTTAAAATAGCTTCTTCACAACACAGACTTGGCATCAGGAACTGACAAGTTTGATATCACCTTCAGGTGAGTTTCAGGAAAAGAAACGTCTCAGCCACGTAGGTGAAACTAATGGATTATTGTACTGTTTTGGAAATAATCACTGAGACCACAAAATATTAAACACTTTTCCACGTGGCACATACCACACTCTGTATCCTAAACAGAGAGCTGGAAAAGGAAAAGAGAAGCTTAAGTGAAACCAGCTGATTGCTGCTGGCAAGGATCTAGTGCTGGAGGCTGCTGTGGAAGAGAAAAGTAGGGCATGGAGGTAAGCACGAGTTCATGTTTGAGGTTAGAGTTGAAGTTTTTCTTTATTGTGTTTTAGGGTTTTTGACCTCCAGAATTTCAACTTTTTGCAGTGTACTGTGCTCAAAATATAACAGAAACCAGTGCAGATGCTACATATGCATTTACTTCATACAGAAGTTACACAGCATTTGCTTACAAGTCCAGGCTTTTGGTAACATTAGAAGTGTTGTGTATAAGGGAGCAGATTCTTTAGCAGGTTCTATTGTGATAGGACAAGGGAAAATGGTTTCAAACTAAAAGAGGAGAGATTTAGAGATTTATGAGAAAAAGTATATTACATAAGGATGGTGAGGCACTGGCACAGGTTGCCTGGAGGTGTGGTGGATACCCTGTCTCTGGAGATGCTCAAGGCCAGGCTGGATGGGGTTCTGAGCACTGATGGAGCTCCGGGTGTCCTGTTCAGTGCAGGGAGTGGGACAGATGGCCTTTAAGTTCTATGTTAAGTTCTATGATACTTGGAAGGAGAATTAAAAATACTGAGCAACAAATTTTACCAGTGTACAACAAGGAAATGTGATTGATTCTCTTCTTTCTGAACTTTAATTACAGAATTAAGGGAGAACTGGCAGATGACACTACAAAAGCTTTTTTTTCTATAGGCTTTTTGAAGAACGTGAAAACCACTCCTGTACAGAAGCTATTCCAAGAGTAAATTCCTCCCTCTTCCACAGCAGTGGCAGTTTTAACAAATTAATATTTTACAAGGCCACAGCACAGTGTCAGCAGTGAGATGTGAGCTATTACTGTGTTTTCTGTAGTGCCTGCGTTTGTGTTTTGTATTAATCATTCCTGGCAGTGGGAACCAGCACAGTTTCTAGGTGATTGATTACTCTCTTCATGTAAAGCTATTGTATTACAACCAAGTTTCCTGAAAAGCCAAACAATTGTAATTAGATGATCTTTAAGGTCCCATCCAACCTAAGCCATTCTATGATTTTATGAACAGCTTTTTCTTGAGAAATGGTGGTAAAAGAGCTGAAGGCTCCTTTTCAGGTTGATGATTATTTTTGCAGTGAAAGGTGTTGAAAGGGGTTTCAAAAGCCAAGGCATGCTGGGTTGATAAACGGCTCTGCTTAAGAGCAGTGCAGGAAGCAAATAGATGGTGTTGCTTGTGGGAAGCTCTTAGAAGTAATTAGCGATAAGAGTGAGGAAGGAGGAAATCTGACTGGCAGCTGCTGTGCATTCAGCTCAGCCTGACCTTGGCCTAGAGGTGCCTTCAGGCTGCTGGGGAAGAGAGGTTTACTGCAGGCTTTGCTGAAAAGCTTCAGGGAAGGTCCTCATGCAACTGCTCATCCAAAAGCCCTATATCCCATAGAATCATTCAGGTTGGAAGAGACCACTAAGGTCATTTATTTCAGCTGTCACTCTGTCACCACCATGCCCACTAAACCATATTCTGATTATTTTTCAATACAGGTGTCACAAGTTGATGAGAGATTCGAGGATTGCTGTTGGCACTTTTAGATGCCTACTGAGAGCAATGGGAATGATGTTGCCCTAGGGTGTGAATTGCACTGTCCTTGCAAGCAGCTCCTTGCCCTGCAGCAGTACAACATGAGAGCTGCTGAGAGCCAAGGGGCTGTTGGATACAGTCCAGAGCCCAGGAGATCGGTTGGCAAGAAACTACACAGTGGGATTTAGTCTGACACAATTTGTTTGGGTAAAAGGGATAACTGATGGTGTATAGTGCGTGTTTTACCTTGCTACGTCGCTGACCTCTTTTGCCAAGGCAGTGAAATGATAACTTAATCCTTGATTGCTTCTTTCAGTGCTGCAGGCCATAGCCTCTGGAAGAATGTTTTGTCAGCCAAAATGTACATAGAGCTTTACCAACCTCAGTTACAATGGCTGTTCCAGCTAGGTCACTTCTAAATTAACTTGTAGCCAGATGCTTTATATTATCTGCAATTGGTACCGCTAGTCACGCATCTTTTCCAATCCTTGTTCCTGATTTTTGTTTTCTTTTTTTTTTTTTCCATCATGAATAAACTACTGACAGTAAAGTACAAGCCCTTAAGCAGCTGCCCAACATGTTTTTGAAGGGAAGTGTTCAGTGAAGGGTCTGTCATATGCAAGAAGAAATAAAGATCACTGGAACAAGAAGTACAGAATGAAAGAGTATTCAAAATGACCTTCCCCATGAAATACTTCAGGATTATCTGATTCCCCAAATGAGAGCGCTCAGCTGGAACACAATGGGCGTGAGAGAACTGCAGTGCTTTGAAATAGTTCTGTGGTGTGGTGAGTCAAGAATAGTTCACAAGTATTTCCTACACTTAGAAAAGACCACAGCGATGTGCTAAGGTGGGAGGAAGAAGAATAGACAAAGCAGATGCGTAAGTTCTTCTTGCAGACAAAAACTGAATGTGGGAAATTGAAGGGCACGGGGAAATGCTACGGTGAATTGGTAGCACTGACTTAGAAATAGTTTGGGCTTTTCCCCACAAGTACTGAAGAAATAGCTGTTTTGCAAATAGAAGGAAATAAAAACACTGATTATGCTTGCACTGTTCTAGTCCTGCTCAGGACTGCAGCAGCTTCAGGCAGTGCCAACGTTGCAGCCATACATTCATCTGCTCCTTGTGTGGACTGTGTGCATCGGCAGCCTGCAAGGCTTTGACGTGTAGCCTTTGCGTGGGTTTGTCTCTCCTTTTCACTCCAAAGGTGGTTTTTGTTTGTGAAACACATTCGTTACGCAGATCTGTATGTTTTTGTGTAATTCTAGGTTTAAACAGAATGGAGTGTTTGCCTAGAGCACTGTGACGTGTTGCCAGCAGTCCCCAGCTATTAGCAAGGCGGATACAGGACACAGGAGCTGAGCTGTCATGGTGAAGGCTTGCCTGTAATTTTCATAATATGCTGTATTTTCCCTTTGCTTTTCAGCAAACGGGTCAATTATAGCTTACTCCCTCCAAAGGCTTCCCACCCATGTGGGAAAGGAACAGCTGATTCGAATGACACGCTGAGGATGAGGATTTCTTTTCTAGGTCAGGGAGCAGAGCAGCTTGGTGCATTTTACCCTGCAAAGCAGACAAGATTTTGTTTATTTTCTCATGCCATCTAGTCTAGTAACTTGATTCGAGTTCTGAGAGCATACTGTATTGGAAGAACATCAACAGCAAATAACTCCTATTCTTGATAGTAGTGGGGATATGGGTAGGTGAGGAAAGCAATCTCTTCTTAACATCTTTTTAAACATCTTCTGTGGCAGAACTATGATTTGAAATAAGTAAGGTGCTGGGCAAAAAGGTTTGAGATCTTCATGAAGAAAGAGTAACATATCACTGTATGCCAGATACTTCACATTGCTGACATTTAGCTGACATTGAATGTCAAAGTTGGTTGCTTCCAGCTTTATTGTCTTCATATTATTATCAGCTTGCTAAAATGGATTGGAGAAATATAGACACTACTGAAGGAGTTGAGCAGAGAGGAGGTTAGATGTGTAGTCCATGCTGTTGGGAAGAATAAAAGACAGTGTAACACTTTTCCTTACTGTGAAAGATATCAAACACTGTAATTTTACTATATAGCCAAATGCTTGAGACTTTCAAATGCACGAAGATTTTTTTTAAGTGCTGTTTTTAAGATGCCAGCATATTGACAAGCTGCTGTTGGCAGACTGTGTTTTATTTGAGTGGTTCAGACGTGTTGTGCTGTTCTTGTACCTTCCAGGCTCCTTGGATGTCACTGGGAGGTTAAGGTTGATAATACACAGTTGTTGTGCAACAGCCTCTCGCTTATCACTGAGACTGTGGAATGTGTATGGGCTGAAATAGGGAAATTCAGGTGGCTACTGAACCATGGAAGCAAGACTAATATCTTCTATGCTAATGACCAAACCTTTCTGCCTACAGCTCTTATGTTCATCCCCTGCACAGCTAGATCAATGTCATTTGTGCTTTCCCATGTGTGTTTTAAATACTACTTGAGTCTCTAACATGGAGCTGGATCCAAAATATGCTGTGTGTAGATTTGCCATTTGGAAATAACACTTTGTATCTCAGCTGCCTAGTTCAAGAGGCATCCAAAATGGCTCCAAGTTATGAACTTGTATGCTGTGCTTGTGCCCAGAGCAGCCCACTTGAACAGCTAGACACCCAGTGATGCTGAAACTGCACCCTGATTCAGAAACTAGACAGTATATCCAATGGAATTCCCCATAAACAATGTCATAAACACATTGTGTATGCACCAAGATTGAGTTTGTACAAAAGGTGTCCGTAATTATGTTCTCTTTTGAACTGCACCCATTTCACATGTTACCTGCTTGCTTAGTGGCTAGTGGGTGTGCTGAAAGAGGTGGAGAACTGAGTCCAGGTGTCTCCTCAGATTGGCATTCCCTTCAAGAGGTTGTTACTTCTGGCTTAAAGACAAGAAGGCACGTTTGTGGAACCAGAAGACAAACTGAAGGAGGCTGTTTGACTTGTTGGTTAGGCCACCAAGCTGGCAGGTGTTTCCTCAATTGCAGTTTTTGTAGCTGAAATAACTAAATTGCATGGGTATTCACTAGATAAATATAAGTTCTTTTGGGATTTGGACTTGACAGCAGACAATGTTTATTATTTCTTTTTATTTTTCTTTCTCTGTTTTCTTTCTACTTCAAGCTACCAGCAGACTTCCCTTAGAAATTTCTGTGAGTGTCAGCAAGTTTTTCTTCCTGAAGGACGAGAGTGCTGACACTTGTCACACCATGTACAAGGGCAGGGGGGAGTTACTTTGTGCACATTTCATCTATTGGTGGAGGAGATGCAGGCATTGCTTCGGCTTGCTTCCTACTTCCACCCTTCTGCTGTATCCGTAAGAGAAACCATCTTGCTTTAAGGAGTCATATTAAGCATTGAGATAAATCTGAAGTGAGAAGAGCAAGGCCAGTCTTTCCAAACTGTAGCTCCAGACTGCTATAGGTAGCTGAAAAACAGACGCTGTCATCTGTTTGAGCTCTTGTAAATCCCACCTGCTGCCCACAGATTTAAAGTAGGCATCTTAAATCATTGTAGAAGGGGTTAGGGATGTCCAAGCACAGCTCTTGATTCACATCTTATCTTTGTGTAAGGTTGCAGTGTTTGCTGGTGACTTGTTGACTTGTTCACAACAATCTAAACCAAAAAGCCTCAGGATGGTGGACTGGAGCTTCATGAAGTGGTTTCTGCATTGATTGCACATTCATTCTGAATATTGGCAGGAACTAGGACTAAAGGCATGAACAAAACTTTGAACTGGAAGTCCTGGATCCTTAGAAATGAGAGCTTGTGATCTGGGGAGGATGAAAAGGATAGGCTGAAAATGTACAAGGAAAATACTTATTGCTACCATTATGGAACATGTATTTTGTATTGGGGAAAAAAAAAGAAAAAAGAAAAGGAAAATAAAATGATTGTAAAAAGGAACAAAGAGCACCTTGATAGTTGAATGAGAAATTCTGCATACGTATGCCTTCAGGAAATAGTCTAATTGGGTGCTGCACCATTTCAGGCAGTTCTTATGAAACTCCTGAAGGATTCCAGTAGCAGTCAGACGGTCACAGGGTTGGGTTTTGTTTGTTTTTTTCCTCCTGTTTGCAGTAGGATGAGGTAATTCTAATGGCAGTGTTACCCTCCTACAACTGCTGTTTGTGCAGGCTCTGTTGTGCTACTGAAGAAGCCTTGTGAAAATTCAGACTGGCCTTCCCCCTTCCTGTAAAATACAATAATTGAAGTATCTTTACAACTTGTAATTATGTCCACATCAGGAAAGCTTTTCTACACAAACATCCCACTAGTGAGCCTACTGGATGTAGTGTTTTTCCTCTAATTTGTTAGCCTGTGGTACTGCTCTTTTTTCAGTGTATCCAGTAGAGAGATGTATCCTTTATGCCTGTGGCTTGCATGGACATTTCAATGATGTTTTTAAGTCTAACCTGCTTGCTTTGTATAGCATACCACATCTTATTTTAGGATTAACCACGTAGATCACTGACAGCTTTTTAGCCCTTTGCCTTCAGCTTAAGTTTGTGCTGAATGTGATCCTTACGCTTACATTGATGCTGTGATGCAGTTGAACAAGATTGCCACATGAGCAGTGTTTCCATGCACCTGTACATGTATGTATGCACACCCTGAGCTCTCTGCCTCATCACACCACTCCTGGGCTGATTGCTTGGGATTGAAGCCACTTGTGTGGCTGTCCCAGAGGCAGAAGGATTTAATGCCATGTCCCAGGCTGGGACCTTGGTGTGTCCATCTGGAGATCTCTCTGTGGAGCTGAAAGGCTGCCAAACTGTAAGGTGTTTCTCCTGCTACCTTCTCCAATGGTTAGAAAATATTACACAGAATCACAGAGTGGCCTGGGCTGGAAGGGACCTCAGAGATCATGAATCTCCAACCCCCTTGCCACAGGCAGGACCACCAATCTCCCCATTTAGTACTAGACCAGGCATCAGGCTTTATTAAAAAGCACAATGCACAATAGTGAATGAAAGTCTGGGTACTGGATGCTTACCAAACATTCTCTTAGAGCACAATAGCATCCCAACATCTAAGTGTATACAAACAAAAGGATGAAGTTGTAATCCCCTTGTCATACAATGACTTTATGGGATACGTGCACCATTTGAATGTGAGGAGATGAACATTATGGGAAATTTAGCTTTGACAAGAAAATACCCCAAACCCACAGAGCTCCTGTGCTGCCCAAATTCTTGTTTTTCAAGCCTTTTTTTTTTTTTTGAGTGAGCTGGCAAAAATGAGTTTTGTCAGTAGAAACTAAGTAACCACCAAGTATGCTTGGAATGCCTGCAGCACCAGAGGAATTTTCTAAGTAACAGTGATCACTTTTGTTCCTTTTAGCTACACAAATCTGAGCTCTGAACCCTCTATGCTCTTTTACATTTTCTTTGACATATTTGGGGACTTTGTTTTAAAGGGAGTACATCTGCTTGCAGGCTCTTTTTTCTCAAATAGGGCAGTGTGGTTTTCTGCCAGAGGTCAGTATTGGTGGGGAAGGAAAACTGAAACTCCGTAAGAGCTGTATTAATTGGTTATCATCTAGAAATTGGAGCAATCTTGTGGGGCACAACATTTTAATAGTACTTGGCCTATGTTAAGAAATGGGGAAAGAGCTTCTATAGACATAAGCACAACAACCTTAAGCAGTTTATATTCTGGAAAGTTTATTTCTAGGTATTGCAAGATAAAGGAGCCTGAAGTGATCAAAACCTGATTTAGTAGACATTTCCTCTCATTGTGTGTGGAAAAAAAAGCTTTGGAATTGTATTCATGTGATACGTGGAAGAAAAGGAAACAGCTTCTCAGTGAATTCTACATTTTCTTATCTGTTGCCATACTGCTGTATTTCAGTTATGTCTCTGTTTGACAACCCATTGCATTACTAAATTTAATTTTGCCATTAACTGGCTTTAGGAAAGAGATTCTGGAGCTGAAATGTAGAGAGCAAAAGTCATAACATTTCAATGTCAGAAAACCTCATTCTGAATCAGTTAGAAATATGCTTCCAGTTCAGGAATCTGCTCGAGAAAGATAGGCAAGCTCCCAAGCTTTGAACGTGAAGTTGTCTGCCTTGTGGCTTGCTGATGCCAGAGCTCTTCAGTAACGCCTTTACCTTATCAGCTTCTTCATGCTAGGAGGCTCTTGCAGTACAGCAGACAATTTATTTGCTTCTTCATGGAGATGGTAAACTTGAAAATCATAAGCTTGGCTATTCCAGAATACAAGACTGCAAAAATTGGTGTTAAATCCTGCCTCTCAGTCCAGACAGAGGTTTAATGCTGAGACAGCATGAGCGATGCAGAGGTCCTTTTGGTGTTCAACTTCATCTGCATCCAGTATTTACCCTCAGAGGTATGGCTCACACTTAGAAGTCTTGTTTGAAGGATGAAATTTTTGAAAAACCCCTTAGCCCACGAAGCCATTAACTTTTAACCCATTGCTCTTCAAACAGAGCCCACATTGGCTTATTGTGGCCATATGGGGAGATTCTGTCAATGTGAGATTTGAATTTCTTAGATGTTCCTAGCATCTTTCCCCCACTGTGTTTTTGTTGTTGTTGTTTTTCCAGATATGAGTTGGAGTGGGGAAGCTCTGTTCAGAGCCATGGGGACAATTAACCCTGCCCAGCATAGCATTAGTCACTTGTTCTGGGGACCAGCTGAGATGTGATACAAATAAGTCAGAACTCAATGTAGCTACTGCACTGCTTTTATTTACAGATTACTCATACAATCCCAGAAGGGCTGAGGTTGGAAGGGACCTCTACAGATCACCTGGCATTTGTCCTGTAGGTGCTGCGCTCGAGTTTCTTCACCTTGCACTGATCCTGAGACCAGCACTAGGGATGCCTGTCCCATGTTGAGATTCCCACATGTTGTGTTGAGATTCCCACATGTGCTGAGCAGAAGTGAAGGCAGAGTTACAACAACATTTCTCTTTCAGGTTTGTCTGGGAGCATGGAGTCCATGTCATCGTGGTATAATAGGGTCTGTAATTCAGGGACATTGACAAATTAGCTGATGGTAAGCTTAAGAAAACTCAAGAGTTGAATGGTTTGGATTATATCCACACGAACTTTAAAAAGAATAAAATATCTGCTAAATGGAGTTGTTCTTGCATCCAAAGGATGAATTACCGTGACACGTGATGCCAGCTTTACTTATAATAAAGCATGAATGAATACAAATCGATCTAAGGCAAGCAAGCTTGGCTGCCTTGGCAACTCCTCAGGAGCAAAGCTGAAGGTGTGGTGTTGCTGGGAGATGCCAAGAGCTTTCTGCTGTGAAGTCTACGTAGATTTTCCTCATCAGTTTGTTTTTCTGCTTGGGTCTTCAGCTTCTTTCTGGAGTTTCTGTTGAGCAGCTCCTGCTGAAAGGCACAATATGGCTCCAATTGGACTGGAATCTGATGTGCTTACTGCTGCAGTGGTTATGGAAGATTGAAAGTGGAAAGCAGTAAATGCTTCTGGGGGATTTTCCAGGACTTCCCCAATTCGTAGTTATTGTTGAAGTAGTTTCCTCTCCCTTTTTTTCTTTTTTTTTTTTTTACTTTAAATTGAAACTTTTTACTGTGCATTCCTTTTCCAGAATCTTCTGAAAATATTCAAATATTACATATTCATTCCATGAGAATAATCATAGCCTTGTGCTAGGGACAGTATCACAGAATCATAGAACGGCCTGGGTTGAAAAAGACCACAGTGATCATCTAGTTCCAACCCCTGCTATGTGCAGGGTTGCCAACCAGCAGACCAGGCTGACCTGAGCCACATCCAGCCTGACCTTGAATGCCTGTAGGGATGGGGCATCCACAGCCTCCTTGGCAACCTGTTCCAGTGCCTCATGACCCTCAAAAAATCACCCTCATCCAAGTTTATAGTTTGAATGTCACTACTGCTATTGAAAATGTTCTTTTTCAGAACAAAAAATAAAATAAAATACCCCTGGTTCATTACATGACATCATACAGCCTCCGTACCTCTTCCCCCTGCTGTATGACTTGCTGTCCCCCAGTTTTGTCCTCCTGCTCACCCAGTTCTCACCAGATTGCAGCAAGAAGCAGGATTTGCTATGAGTGATGCAGAGTATGTGCTGACTTGTCAGCTGGCTGCTATCTTTAAGCTACACAGAAAGATAAGTCTTGAGTTGTCCTTGCCTTTGCACACTCATCTTTCATCTCTCCTCCCTTCTTGTGTTGTTTTCCCCACTAAATTTGGGGGGGGAGGGGAATTATACTCATGTCTTGTCAGCGTGTCTTGGTCCTGCAGCTAGTGCAACATAAGAGCTGTTGGGATGCTCTTGGGTTTTGTTGCTTGCCTCAACCTTAACAATAGGCAGCATTGGTTGCTCATGGCTGGCAGTGCTTTGTGTAGGATGCTCTGTCTGCCATTGGACACAGTGCACTGTAGTGGGGCAGGGAGCCTCCTGGGAACACTCAGCAGTCTGGGTGCTGCTTCCTCCCATCTGTTTATTTCCCATGGGGTTTCCAGTTGGGCTGAAAATCATTTCATAGCTTGCTGGGCCCAGCTGTGGGATGATGGGTCAAGCTGTGCACAGCATGCTTCTCTGTGGTACAGTGTGCACCCTCCATCCTTTCCTTTGGGAAACATTTGTCAGATTTGCTCTTTTTTAGTCCAAGAGCATAGGACAGCTGTCTGTACCCTAAATACTGATGTCCTTTGATGCAAGATTTCCTTTTGTGTGCTCTTGCATTAAGTGTGACAGTGAAACATGGTTTCGTGTGTATGTGCACATCTTTAGAAAATGAGATACTCGTTTTAAGACCTTCAGTCTAAACTAAGCCTGATACATAGCCTAGTGTAATCCATCCTCTTAAAGTATGTGATAGGACTTTTCAGATTATATCCTTATTGCTGCTTTAATCCAGATGCTCAGTAATATGTGCTGTACCGAGGGCTGGAAAGGTCAAGTGTGCTGTCACAGGATAATCCTGCTGGGAATTGGGCTGGGACAGAGCAGAGCTGCTGCTCTAATCAAGGGCAGGGCAGCATGTCTGTTTGCTGAACTCATACACTGAGCCCAAGCTCCGTGTTTGCCTTGCTCTGTAGGAAGAGTGATTTTCCTGTAGGAACAGGAATAAACCTTCCTCACCAACAGGAGCTACCCTGCTCACTTGAATGACCCTGTGACGTGGCTGCTGCAGGGTAACATTGGCTGAAATAACTGCCACTGCTAGCCAATACTCTGCTCAGTCCTGGTAGGTGAGTTATATTCGTATCAAATTGAAGCCTAAGTAAAAAGAAATGATGGACTTGGTTTGTAAATAATAATTTTTGAGAGACCGTGCTGACATCACGATTCCTCAACTCACTTCTCAACCCAAGCAGCATAAAGTGATGCTACACAGCTCCTGCTCTGTCAAAAGAAAGAAATCAGTGATGCTTGCTGCAAGGCTTTGCTGATGGCAGAAACTTACCAATGCCATTTGCAAGGCCCAGGGCAAAGAGAGCATCACTTCTTTGTGGCTGTGTTTGCAGGGTTTCTTCAGCCCTCTGCATGAGAAAATGCTGCATAACATGGTGCCAGTGTCTGAATCATTGGTGCACTGACTGTTGCTGTGCTGTTGTCTTACAGACCGCTCTGGTGCTCACAGTGTTCTGTCAGAAAGTTTTCAGTTGTGCACATGACAAAGTAAAGGAGTTGCTATTCTCCTCTCATTTGAGGAAAGATGGAAGGAAAGAAACAAACTTTCTAAATGCAGTGCTCCAAAATGAGATATTAACAGTAGAGCAATTAAGCTGAAGTCCCTTTAGCTAACAATCTTTTTCTTTTGTCTTTCTTTTTCTTGCCCTGGATGCTGCACCGTATCCTTGCTGCTGCTTCTGGGAGCAGCAGGACCCAGCCGAAGGTAAGGACCCTTATTGATTTTGTTTGTGGTTCAGTCAGTCGTGTGTTAGCCAAATATTGAAAGCATTTCAGAAAAACAGCCCTGCAGCTGGTCAGCTGTTGAGTAAGAAACTCGAAGCATTTCCTTGCTGCAGAAGAGCACTGTGTAGCCTCTGCCAAAAGATGAGTCACGGGAACAAATGAGAACATACATGCTCAGCATTACAGGCTGTGAATGGGAGACTGCTTGTTGGTCTGTGGGTTTTTTAAAGCATTTTCTGGTATTTGTGTTGTAGCAGACTCATTTTGTTGATCCCATGACTTTGTACTTGGCATGCTGATATCTATCTTTATCCTGGCACACCGGAATTCAGCTTTATTGCTGTGGTCATATGTCCAGTGATGTCTTGGGATGTGTTACAGTAGTGTGTGTATATTTTATAAATTCAAAGAACCAAATAAAACCACACAATTTCAATCAGGGAAACAGCAGTTTGTTTATTTAGAGGTTGCAAAATAAACTATTTTGTTTTACATGATGCTGCAACATCGCTGTACTTTATAAAAAAGGGGGAGGGTGTCAAAAAAGGAATGCATTTTTGAAGATAAGTTGTTTAAATCTGAAGGATTTTGCTGCACTAAGCATTTTCATAGATGTAAATAGTGCTGGATATGTTGGTAGTCCAGATTTTCAATACTTGTATAATTTTTCTAACTTACTTTAATTAGCATAAACACTTGAGAAAGATTCTCTTTCCTGCTTTGTGAATCCTTAAATGATTTCTTCAGATACCATGATATGATTCATTACGGAATGGCATAACTGAGATCAGTCAGTACAGAATCAATATTTCTCTGGAGGGTTTTTCTATTATTGATGTAGATATGATGCAACATATTTTGTTCCTACAATCTTTACTAAATGAAAAACGTTAGGGTGCCTTATCTGTGTATACACTGCTGCATGGTTGGTGCCTTTAGCATAGACCACAGACTTCACTGAGCCTGAACAGGGAAATGTTTTAGCAGAGTTTCAGAAATAGTCAAACTGGCGTTCAGAAGGTGAATTTGAGATGTTGGCAGAGTGCACTTGCTCTGCTAACGTGATCTGAAGTGCTGCAGACATCAGCTCTGTAGCCATAACGAATGTCTAAAGGGAAAAGAGCAGCCTTAATTAAACTTAGATGAGGAGTAAGCAGGCAAAGTGCAACCCATGGCACTTTTCCCTATATCCTACAGAATGGATTTTGCCTGTTTGAAAGTAGACCAGCTCCTACCCTGGTTTTTTAATTTTTTTTTTGCTTACAAATGCACAGCCAGAGGCACTGGTTTGCAAACATCTATTTTTGCAGCCTGGGATCCTGGAGCAGGCACTGCCCTATTGGGGGTCAGCTGTCACAGCGAAAGATGCTTTTAAATGGGTTCAGTGCAAAACTGAAACTTTTCCATTTGAAAAGGTGTCAGCACTATTCCTCTAGTGATACAGCTCATTTGCTCATAGACTTTGGTGATGGCTTCTTCTGTTTGTCAGCAGTATATAAATACACACTGCTCATGTACAGAAGGGTTCTGCCCTAAGGCATGTTGTTAATTTATGCAGACAAGAAGAACTGGGAGGTGGTAGGCAGAAGCAGCCAGGGGACATCTGTCGGTTTGTAGAATAGCAGGTCTTGTGAGAAATGAATTGGAAGGATGGGACTGAAGAAAGATGAGGAGAGCTCCTTGACATCCACTTGGTTGCCTCGTGGAGAGCTGTTGGAGAACATCGACGAGGATTCACATAGCAGAAAAAAAGAAATAAAAGCAAGGAAAAAATACAACGAAGGAACGGGCCTTCGTGTAGGAAGATGAAGGGTTTGTTTTCAGTTGCTGAATTCATAGGAAATAAATAATTCTTCAGGAGTGCACACTGCGTTCAGAATGGGCCCAAGTAGCACGATGTTAGCCAACACAATACAGCACTATCAAAACTGGGATAACGTGTTTTATTTGGCAGTGGTTTCCATTAAATCCCCTCCTGGTTGTTTTTCTACAGGTGTTTGCTTACGATCACTGCTTTTGGTCTATGGATGAATCTGTCAAAGAAAAATATGCAGGTAATATTTGCTGTAGCTTTGCGAGAACAAATGGTCTAATTATAATGCAGTATTTGCTAAAGGGCACAGACCATATGGCATGGAATATCTTTCGCCAGTATGACTGCTTGTTGTCAAAAGAAAAAGGAAAATCTTAAATCATTCCTGTTTTTCTTTTCTAAAGATGATGATTAGGATAGCAATAGGCATCGGTACCCATCTGCAGTGCAGGAAATTGAGAAATCCATCACAATAATGGGTTACTCATATTTACATTTATATTTTGAATACTGTTCTAAGTGCATCATTTTAAAAGCATCAAGTCAGTTTCTTTCCAGGATATGAGGAATATTGCTATAATACACCTGTTTGTTTTCCAGTTCTGATGAGAGCATCTTATTAGAGCTTAATATTAGAGCTTTATATATTAAAAGAGCCTAATTTAATATAGGAGTATTTAATTAAGAGATTCTGGGGTATTATTAGCATATTTTGGCAAATAGATTTGGTAAGATCTGAAATATCACCAACTGTTAAGTTCTAAAATCTTTTCCTTTTTTCATCCTTGTTTTCTTTTAAAAATTGTATTTAGTTTAGCTTGTTTCCATGGATTTAAAAACAAATGAATAAAGGATCCCAATATTTGTAATTTCCCTGATGAGTAGTACTTCAGTGAGGAATTGAGTGTGATATACAGTGGGTTTATTTGACCCAAACTATTTAGATAGGCACAGCTATTCAGAGTTCTGATGGGAGAGTTTGTATGCATCAAGTCTTGAGTTGGCTTGAGTGTAAACTTATGGACTTAATGAGGGAAAGGAAAAGCAGTGTTCATTATGTGAAATTCATAGAATCACAGATCCCTTAGAGATGGAAAGGACCTTTAATGTCCACCTAGTCTAACTCCCCTGCAATGAACAGGGACATCACAGCTAGATCAGGTTGTCCAGGTCCAGCCTGGCCTTGAAAGTCTGCAGAGATGGGGCATCAACCACATCTCTGGGCAACCTGTGCCATCAATTCTTCAAGAAGTGATAACCCTACGTTTTGCTAATGCATGCATCTTGGTCTGTATTATTTCCCACGTAGAGGTGATTTCTTCTCTGCAAAATCACATTTGGCAATAGTTAAGATGTATGGGTTGAGGATATGTTGAGGTGCTGTCACTCACCAATGGGTGAATTCTTGCAGCTGGTAGTAGATTTTCTGCTGATAAAACTCTTGAGCATGAAGATTGCTAGCATGCTGTTATGCACACATATGCACAATAATCATAGATTCTGAGTTTTGTAGTAGTACACATCTGGAGCATATCTACCAGCTGATGTCCATGCTACTGTTAAGGGAGCATGCTACTGTTAAGGGAGTAAATACTGAATGCTAAATAATTTATTTAGGCAAGAACAGCCAAAAAAATGCTCTTTGCTTTTACATAATTATTGAAGAATTCAAAACAAGAAAAAAACACTCTCCTACCTTGTTAGAATGCTAGCATGTGTGTTTTATTTCTTAGGTCAAGATGTTGTTTTCAAGTGCCTTGGAGAGAATATTCTTCAGAATGCCTTTGAAGGCTATAACGCTTGCATCTTTGCCTATGGGCAAACTGGTAAGTCCCTTCAGAATGTATGCAAAACACATAAGTTGTTAATGTTCTGAGTGGAGACTTTCCATGGCTATAGTGACATTATTTCAGGAGAAATGCCTTACAACACAGACATTTTTATGTTGTGCAAGCATCAGAAAATGTTTCTTCTCTTTTCTAACATTAGATATGAGGTGGACAGGATGAGAAATGCTTGTATCTGTTGCTGGCTACCCTTATTTTTCACACTTTGGATTGTTATCTTTGATCGTGACCGTCCTTGAGTTCAGTGCATCACCCTTATTTTCTGCCTCTGCAGTCAGAATAAGCTTTTATAATCATCATTTTTAAAGTAATATGCAAAAATGAATATGCTTGTCCAACTGATTTTTTTTCGTTGTGACATGCATGTGGGTATCAGTGGGTTGTCCTCTACAGCAGAACTGTCTGTCTGAAAGTCTTCTCTGTCAGTTTGAAGTAAATTACTTGTTTTTCTTTTCTTTTTAATTGTATTGTTTTTAACTGATGATGTTCTGGTTGCTTTAAAATAGAAAACTGCACAAATGTCTTTCACTAAAATGCCAGGTTTATAATATTATTTTTTTGTCTACCTCTTCTCCACATTTGCCTTCCTCACAGCAAAAACCACTGTATTGCATGTTTACTAATTATAAATTCAATCACACAGGATCTGGAAAATCATACACAATGATGGGTACTGCTGACCAACCTGGATTAATCCCTAGACTTTGCAGTGGTCTCTTTGAAAGAGCACAGAAGGAGGAAAATGAAGAGCAGAGTTTTAAAGTGGAAGTATCCTACATGGAGATATACAATGAGAAAGTCAGAGATCTTCTTGACCCAAAAGGGTAGGTAATGTATGTGTGAACACTGTAGTGTGTTGCCATACACTCTTTCTTTCAACATACCAACTTCATTGAATTGTAGAGTCATAGAATGGCCTGGGTTGAACAGGACCACAATGCTCATCTAGTTCCAACCCCCTGCTATGTGCAGGGTCACCAACCAGCAGACCAGGCTGCCCAGAGCCACATCTATCCTGGCTTTGAACACATCCAGGAATTGCCTTAATGGATCCCCTCTAAGGCATTTGGGTTGGATGATTTTCTCTTCCTCCTCATGTCAGTGTCTTTTTATTTTAAATAAAAATAAATCAGTAAGGCTAAAAGCTTGGAGTAAATTCAGTCTAATGCCAGCTTCTATGAAGTGACAAAAATTTCTGTGTCAGCATTGTATGTGTAGACATAAGACTTCTTAGTTGCTTTACAGTCCTTGTTCTGTGCTTTATTTTGGTAACTGTAAGGCCATCATGTTTGTGACCTGTCATTGAGAAGCTGATTGTCTGTAAATGTTGGCTTACATCAGGCATGTGCTTATAAATAACTTTTTTTTTTTCCAACCAGAAGCCGACAGTCATTAAAAGTTAGAGAACACAGTGTTTATGGTCCTTATGTAGATGGGCTATCCAAACTAGCTGTTGCTAGCTACAAGGTAAGGATCAGTTTTATGAAAGGCTTGAGTTGGCATCCTGTACACTAGGGTACTGCCCTTAAGCAAAATTATTAACCTACTTCTAATTGCCATGGTGGAAATGTGGATTTTAGAGCAAGAGAGCTGTACAACTGTTGTACTGTGATCACTGGGGAAAACAGAGTCAGTAGCAGAAACTTATTTTCATTCTGTACTATTCAGTAACTCTCAAGGTCGTTGAACTATGTAATGAAACAGCTTTCCTCCCAAATTTAAGATGAGTCTAGCATGTATTAATGAGAGGTGTTGAGTGATTGATTACAGAACCAGCAGCTAGCATAGACAGGCTTTCAGTATCGCTCCTTGTCACTTTTTGTCACTTACAAATAGCATGCAGGCACACTGGAAATACAAACAAGTGGTTGTTTATATAACAGGTACTCATTAACATTGCTTGAAACTTTCCTATTGGGCAGTACTATAACTAATTGGGTAGCAAGTATACGTGTATGAATTTGTAAAATGCCCCAGTTTTTAAGAAGTATTGATGTACAATGGGAGAAATCATAAAATCATAGAATGGCCTGGGTTGAAAAGGACCACAGTGCTCATCCAGTTCCAACCCCCTGCTATGTGCAGGGTTGCCAACCAGCAGCCCAGGCTGCCCAGAGCCACATCCAGCCTGGCCTTGAATGCCTGCAGGGATGGGGCATCCACAGCCTCCTTGGGCAACCTGTTCCAGTGCCTCACCACCCTCTGGGTGAAAAACTTCCTCCTCATATCCAACCTAACCCCCCCCCCCCCCCCGTCTTAGTTTAAAACCATTCCCCCTTGTCCTATCACTAAAAATATGGGCTGGAATTCTACCATTTTAGCAAAACATGAAAACAGTGAAGTCCTTGCTTTTGTAGTCTCTCCATGTATTTATCTGCCTCTCTTTGGCAGTTTCTGTTTATAAAAGATACGTTGCATGCATTTCCGTTTTATGTTGCCCAGCAGCTTTGCATAATTCAGCATACCGAGTCAGAGTGTTCTGTGGTGTGCTTTTGTTCAATTGGTTTTGGTTTTCTTTAGTATCATCCAGCTAGGTGGGTAAATAAAAGGTCTGAAGAGGTATTTTACAAGTGTTCTAAAACACTAAAGCAGGGGAGCTACGTATTTCCCAAGTATCACACTAGCTGAATTTCACAACATTGTTTAATTTCTAGACTATAAAGGGAAGATAAAAATATTTGTTACTTACATTGTATGAATAAACAGTGGGAAATGTGGTGGAAGATGCTTGCTAGATTTCACCAAAATGAGATTGCTTTGGTAGATAACAGAAAAGCATGATAATGCAGGTATGCTTATGGCTGTGAAAATTGTGTCTAGGACATCGAGTCCTTGATGTCTGAGGGCAACAAATCTCGCACAGTGGCTGCAACCAACATGAATGAGGAGAGCAGTCGGTCCCACGCAGTCTTCAAGATTATCCTCACCCACACACTCTATGATGTGCAATCAGGAGTAAGTAAAACATGTTATAAAGTCCAAATGTTAAGTCTGGATACATGTCTTGTGCTTTAGTGTATTTCATGGACTATGAAAATGTTGAGTGGAAAAGATCTCTGAAGGTCTTTTACTGTAGTCTCCCATTCTCATTATTAGCACTGGACTAGATTAGCTGTGACCTCATCTAGCAGAGTCCTTGTACTGCTCATGTCTGGCAGTCAAATGTAGGGAAATCAGTTTTAATAGATAAGTGAAATGTGGTTTTTGAAATGGAGAGCAGAAACACAGGTCCAGAGTTGGAGCAGGCATACTAGAGGGTGGAGGAAGCATCTCCTAATCCTAGAATCTAAACAAAAGAAACTTGCTTTTAAGCAACAGTTTGCAGTACAGACTTGGAGGAGAAAGTAAATGCATAGTATTTAGATGGAAGACAGGAGTACAAGAAGAACAATTGAGAGTACATGTGGCAGTCTCCTTCAAAGGTTTATTTCATGTAAGTACATACAAAGGATCAACTTCATAAACAGAAACTCTTGCTAATTTCAAAGTGTGAAAAATACATTTATATGTAAATATTATTTAATCCCTTACTGAAAATGTGATAAACTAAAATTGAAATTGATCTCTGATACCAAAGCTTGTGCTCAGGCAATTCTTTAATGTCTCCAAAGCCTTGACAAAATGTTTGCTGTACCTGGAGCAAATATGAAGAGTGCACGTGTGTAAATATTGAGTACATTGTAAATCTGAAGAAGCATTTAGACTTCTCCTCCTCCTCACCTCAGTCTCCCATAATCCTCTTATGCAGACAGTTTTCCTTGTTCCCTGTTTCGAATTTTTTTCCCATTTGCACTTCAGAAAGTCAGTTAAACTATGCTAAACTGCCTGATTTGCCACAACTTGCCGTTCTGTTTTTCCTGTGGCAGTACTGCATACTGAATTTTTTGTGGTCCTGGTCAGTTTGGATGCAAGTTGGTCATTTTGATTGTATTTACTGCGTCTTTCAATGACCACTATGTAAATTTTTGGAATATATTTCTCTGGTTTCCTGTCTGCTGGTCATTTCAGTCCTGGAAATGACCATTTCAGAATGGCCTGACTTTACATTTACATTGTATTTTGAAAGACTTGGAGTAATGTTTTTGGAAGCATATTGATTGTAATTACTTTGTTCATTTAGGGAAATGTAGTACTTTGCAACTGTGATACTGAGGTACTTCAGTAATAGATCCTGCAAAGGAGATGATGTAACCAAGTGGTTCTCAATGACCATGTTAGCTCTTCAGCTGTGAATTGTTACATGAAATTTATGGAGTGTTTCAGAATGCCATTTTGGGTCAAGTGAGATAATTGGCAAGAATTATGAGGAATAATGGAGATTTATAACAAAATCCGTCACAGAATTGAAACTCATAGCAGATGCTACGTGTTAACTCAGATGCTGCTAACTGCAATTATAACCATTTTCACATATAATGCTAATTGTCACGTTCATTCCTGCTCACTGAAAATCAGGAATGAAACTTGATATAGAATCTGAGATTTTTTGGATGTTGTTTTCACAGTCAAACAAAGGCAGAGACTGTAGACCCCATAGATTCTTTTGATGTGGCTCCTTGGCCTGTATCCCCTCTGCACTCTTTCTTGATTTAACATTTGACTGATGTGCCCTATGTTCCCCTCCTCTGGAGATGTCTGGAAGACATCTGACTTCATACCCTCCTGTTTTCTGAGCTAGTGAGTTAACACACAATATTGTTCAAGCTGTAGCAAGGCTAAACCAAGAAATGAAGCTTGATTTTTGCTTGAAAAGCTGTTGTCAAACTATGTAACTTGATTTTAGTGGTGAACAAATGATAACTGTTCTCTGATTCCTTTTGCAGACATCAGGTGAGAAGGTGGGCAAGCTGAGTCTGGTGGATTTAGCAGGTAGTGAAAGGGCAACTAAGACTGGCGCTGCAGGAGACAGGCTGAAAGAAGGGAGCAACATTAACAAGTAAGAGTTGGTGATTATTTCTTCTCCTTTCATCTTTGTGACTGTGACTGCTAAATGTAGTATCTGAAACAGGATAAAATCAGTGTCAGCTTTTATAGCCTTCTTTCTTCTTCCCCTCTCTCTCCTCCTCCATCTTACATTCAGGACTCTTAGATGTTGAATGAGATCTCTGCCTATTTAAAATTGCTGGCATCTGTCTTTCTGTTCTTGTGTTCCTGCAACTACCGCTTAATTGCATGATTATTAAGGCTGAAAACATGTATTGAAAATGAGCAGTCGAGCTTCTGTGAGAAAAGAAGGGTTGAAACTGTATGAGAAGCTTTCCCATTGGAGCTCATTTTTTGAGAGAAAGGGGCAGTCTAAATATGCATTTGCCCTATGAATATTTACACTTGTTAATGGCTGCTTGTGTTCTTGGTGCAGATCCCTTACAACTCTTGGACTGGTTATTTCTGCCTTGGCAGATCAGGCTGCTGGCAAGAACAAGAACAAATTTGTTCCTTATCGTGATTCTGTGCTCACTTGGTTACTTAAAGTAAGTACTTCCATCTGTTTTTAAAAAGAGAAATAAGAGAGGAGAAGAGTCCCATTCACTGAAATAAAACACTATTGTTTTGCCTTATTTTCTGCTTTTTATTTTAACTATGCTTGTCTTTGGAAAAGTAGCGGGATAGAAGCCATTGGTACCTTTACAGACTGAATTTCTTGTCTTCTGCTGATATGTTATGGCCTAGAGAAGAAGGAATTTATCTTTTCTGGGTCAGTTAATGTACAACTTCACACAGAACCTTGGGGCTGATTTAATTTGGGTCATTGCCACATGTAACTGAATTTTACGTACTGGCATGGTTACCTTTGAAGATTTTGATTAAAACGACTAGCTTTTTCTTAATTGTCTAATATATTTACTAGTATACTCTACTTTTGCCAGAAGAGTGTAATTGCAGAGCATTGTCCTATTTACAACCTGAGGAACATGGCAGGAGGATTTTGCCATTATATTCATCCAAAATGGACATTGATTTCTCTTGCTTTGTAGGACTGTTTGATAATTTGGGGGGAAAATATAAGCCAGTAGCCTTAAAATCATGTAGCCTGCTAATTAAAGTTTTGGAGTGCAAGTTTGATTTTAGTCATAGAAATATACTGAATTTGTCCTGTTCTCTGAATGAGTGGCAAACACAAATGTAGCCACTTCTATGTAAAGAAAAAACACAAAAATCCAACACAAAGCACCTTCTAGTAAAGGTAGTTTTTCTTTTTTTTCATATTTTACTTGATGCACTTGAGTGATCAGAAGAGACTTAGATTTTGAAGGATCATTAAATGAGGTATGGTATATAGAGGACTTGTTATCAAATTGCATCATCACGAACCTCTTGTTCTCCCATTTTGCACAGAAGCTCTGTGTATTTCACTGACAGCTGCTATTAAAAATGTAATTTTGAATCTTTAGATTTTTATGTTTCTTAAACAGAAATCTTGATGCTAAATACTGGGCTAGCTTAGCCTTAAAAATAACTGCACATATGTATTACCATTCTGTTTGTATGACTGCAAGCCCAGCCTTTCCAGGGTGATTTGCAGACATTAATGAGAAGCTGGTTTTCTATTCATTTACCTTTCTTTCTTAACGTTAAGGAAACCAGTGAAATCAGCACAATGGTTTCATACACAGAACTTTATCACACAGTCTGTCTTTGGGCTTGAATAGCCACAGTACAAGAGAAACTTTACCCAACTTATAATAGGTGTATTGTCAATAAGGATGTATCACTATAACAGCTGCCTGAGAAGTGAGTTGTGATTTAGATGGTGAGTTAATCCTATTTTGGAGCCAATTAGTACAGTTGATAAGGCTTTATTTGGAAGCAATTTACCTGGCCAACTCCCCAGTACTCATCTTTTTATGGGGAACAGGGATTGCAGTTGCAGAGTGCCATTCCTAGTGTTTGGAAGCTGTTGGAGATGAGTCCTTTTTTCTGGAGAGACAGAAATCCCATTGAATGAGTTGTGCTCTTGTTGGGCTCTTTAAACTTTTCAGTAGATGCTTTGGAAAAACATTTCTGTGCTACAGAGTGAATCCCTGCAAGGCATGTAAATTGAAATAAGTTGAAATAAATAGTGGCTGCTCCTCAGATGCAGAAAATGTGGGAGGCAGCCAGTAGGCCGTTCTTTCTGCTTGACCTCTCTATAAATATCGTTACCTGCAAATTCTAGCCATGCCAGCATACCTCACTGTGCTGAACACAATGCAAATGGATTTATCTTCTCTAGCTGAAGAGATGACAGCACCTTTCCATGAGCAGAGGCAGCAGAGTTCTAGCAGTGCAGTAGTGAAGCAGCACCAGTTTCTGTGGCCAATGCTTATTTGACCACTGAAGCAGCCAGGCTGCTGTCAAATGGTTTTAGGAATCACACAGCAAAAAAGTGTCTTAATGACATACTTAAAGGGCTGTTTTAATGATTGCTGGGAAAAGCTGTGTGTGTGCTTTGTAATTGAAATGGTTAGACAAGCAAGCTAATGTAGTCACGTTGCTCTAATGGCAGTGCATGACCTAGGTTTCATGGGTTATTAAAGATGAAAGTGAATAGTGTGGTTCTTCTCAGAAAGGGTTATCGAGGAGAAAAAGGAAAATATAAGAACGACAGATTTGCTGCAAAATCTAAAATGAAATATTTTATTTTTTTGACTAGCCAAGACTGTAAAACGTAATTTTGCAGTCAGTACATTAATGGAATGCGTCTTTCCTTCCCCCACATCCTGACACACTGCCTTGCAGGAATGTGGTTTCACGCCCTTCTTCTGACAACCAAATTCCAAAAGGGCAATTTCTGACATAACTGGGTTCTGATTTGCGAGCTGCGTGAGTAGGGTGGAAGGGCCCATTTTGAAATGGTTACAGAAATAAAATCAACCATACTGTTAAGAGATCTTTAAGTAATTTAAATAAAACACGTATTGAATTCTGAATTTGTTATGATCCTTCCTGAGCTCCTTGAGTATGACGTTTTGTAAATGGGCCATGGAAAAAAAGAGAATTGCAAATAAAAATGTTACTTGATTTACAGGGCTTAAAATATTAACAGTGAACTGAGGAACTCAACTGAGGAGCTCTGAGAAGCACATTGATTTTACTAGTTGCTCCACTCCACTTCCAACCATTATTTGCTGCCTAAGTTCATTGACAGGTTGAATAAAACCAAAAACCAAGAAAACATTCTGTTTTAACTTCATAACCGTGACCGCTTTTCAGGACAGCCTTGGTGGCAACAGCAAGACTGCCATGGTAGCAACAGTGAGCCCAGCAGCAGACAACTACGATGAGACCCTTTCGACACTCAGGTACGCAGACCGGGCCAAGAACATCGTAAATCATGCTGTGGTGAACGAAGACCCCAATGCTCGCATTATTCGGGAGCTGCGTGAGGAGGTGGAGAAGCTGCGAGAACAGCTCACAAAAGCAGAGGTACAAATGTTTGTCTTGGCTAGTGTCTGAGCCGTGTAGACCTCATTGTCTGAGGTTCTGAAAGCAAAAGCCACAGAAAGTTGGTATGTGGTACCTACAGGAAGTCTCCCTTCGTGCCGCTTCCATTTTGCTTCAGGTCGATGTTGAAATATGGGTGATAACGTGAGATACCAGGTTCCCTTCAAACACTCAGTTGAGCTGTCTTGTTTTTATTAGGGGATACAGATCAGAAAAGCAGGATGAAGAGGGAGGCGTAGGGATGGAGTCTAAAGATTGTGTCATTTATAGGTAGAGCTTTGCTTGTGCATTTTAAGAATTCACTGTAGTTAATTCCTGCAAGATGTGAGTTGACTTGAATAACGTTTGCTTGCTTACTAGTTTTTATCATTCTAAACTGAGCCTCTTACAGGCATTGGACAATATTATGGATATCTGCATAGATTCCTCCTTGAAATTGTGA